>NW_010172884.1:1086-22025 GCF_000695765.1 Mesitornis unicolor | reverse complement strand
ATTCTGTGATTCTGTGACATTTTTGAAGGAAAAAGAAGGTCTCTCTCATGAAAAATGAGCAGTAGCAAGGTCAGCAGAAAGACAGAAAACTTGTGTTACTACACAACAGAAAACATGGCATGGAGAATGTGTGACACCTCCATATTTCCCCTAGATATTGATCAGTGAGACAGAAAAGGAGTCACCATTATCTCCATTTGTTGCATCATTCTTCATCTCTTACTTCACCTCCCTTCTAGGAATTAAACTGACTGCTCATAACCTGCCTGAGACTTTGAGCAAATAACAAATATTTTGCATATAAAAGATTAGATTTTTTTCTCCTCTGTTTTCCCAAGCACAAAGCAGAAAACAGTATACACTTCTGTAATGTTAACTCCTGGTAATTAAATATATATGGTTATTGCCTCAAGTTTTAATTAGTGTGTGCTTTTCAAGAAAGTAATCGATGAAATAGAATCAGAAATGAAGAAAAGAAAAAAAATCTAGTTGCTTATTTCAAGAGATGCAAATTAGTGACAATTAATTTTCGTTAAAGAACTTCTTGGGCTATTTAATGAGCTGTCAGAACTTCAGCCTGTTGCCACTGGAGAAAGCAGTGGCACCACAGCAAAGCAGGCAGGGGGTCAAAAATCTCTTCAAATGGAAGAAAAAAGGCTGCTGGTGAGATGGTTGGTATCACCGCCTTCCCAGCTCATAATCCACTGCAGCACCTCTCTGACACAAAATCCCATCCCAGCCTAACCCAGGAAATTACCCCAAAGCACCAAGACTCACATGAATGCTTGCAAGCCAGGCACCACTGCTGCTTTCTTCAATACCAAGCCCAACGTGCCCAGTGCAACAAGCCCACCTACCACAAAACGTCACTCGCAGCCTCCTGCCCACCGCAACGTGGCAGAGGTGGAAATTAAACCAGGCTATGTCCATTTTACTCGTAGGGCATTATCAACCCCAGAAGAACTGCAGCCTTTGGGCAAGTGTCATGGAATGAGAGGGGTGCCCCTTGCAGTGTTCTCCCACATGAAAGATATAAAGGGGGAGGTCACTGTCCCCAATTTTGCACAACTACATACTCTTAAATCCTTGCATGAGTTTCCTTACCTTGCTGACATCTAGGCAGATGAAGGAGCCCAAGTATCAACTGCAATGTTATCAGTGACACCGTTCCTTCCATGGCTCCCACCTGCTCTGCGTCATATGTTTAGCAAAGCAGCAGCTAATGATGGCCAAGCTTGAGTTCATGTGCCATGGAAGCCAAGCTCTTCTGCATGCCAGGGCGATGCTAGCCAGGTAAGCAATCCCCCCTGCACTCTAACTACTCCACTGCTAGACTGTCTCTGCTTTGTTTGCTTTCCTAACATCGGAGAACCCGCAGATGAAGGCTTCAGCTTCAGTGCCTTGCTTCATTTTTCAAGTGACGGAGACAAAGTTGTTGCCTTCAGCACTGTTTCTTCTCCACTTCTTCGGCTTTGTTCAGATGATGTCTTCCTACATGGCCAGCGAAGCTCCTGCACTTCCATGCCCCCTCAGCATTACTCTGTGAGCTCACTCAGCACCAGCAAGCAGTGAGGAGGGGATCCAACAGAGGACAAAGAGCCTAAAGACAGCTCTCAGGAGGTAGCCTATGGGGGAAATCAGTGGGAAGACACCTAAGAAAGGCAGACCCCAGCTCAGCAGCTTTTGGTTGTACACAGGAAGTCCCAGGGGAGGCTGTCACCCCAGTTAATGGGGCATCCTTCAGTCACCAGGAGTCTAACAAATTCTGCTCATCAAATACTGAATGCATTAAGATCAGTAACTCTAAGAATCAAATATTCCACAAATTAACATACGTAATAC
This sequence comes from Mesitornis unicolor, assembly GCF_000695765.1. NCBI lineage: Eukaryota > Metazoa > Chordata > Aves > Mesitornithiformes > Mesitornithidae > Mesitornis > Mesitornis unicolor. The sequence goes on along the minus strand of NW_010172884.1, from coordinate 20,183 downwards.
TTTTGGCATCAGCCCGCAAAGATACCAGCTCTGATACTGAACTGCTCCAACAAGCAGTTCCAGCTTATCTACCTCACCTTTCACCCATGGCCTTTCACAAATAGCACTGAATCCTGCGTATAAGTCACGTCCCAATCTGCAGCCCTAAAACCTCACTCACGAAACATCAAATCAGAAAGTTTTATAAACTACAAGAGCAAAGCAAAGCGCAGTACATTGGAAGCACTACAGATACAGGCTGGTAGGGCATTAGCTGCTGGCATAACCAATTTGGCCCTTAAATAAGAGCAGGAAACATTCTTTTTTTCCTCTCCTTGCTCTATAATTGAAACACACGGGATCATCCCCAACTTTTGGAAGGCTATTGGAGATAAACAGAAGCTCCAGAAGTGACAAGTCAGCCACAGAAACCTCCTGCATTGGCAACACCCACTGCTGCTGGGGACTGCTCCAGCCAGCCAGAAACTCTTAGTTCAAAACCAGTTTGCCAAGATTTCACAATGGGAGAAATGAGCCCAAGCCAGGAACCAGCTTTGCATCAACCTGGGTCTTTGTATCTTTAAAGCACTATCCAGAAATCAAGAAAACAAAACACTGCTCTCACTTCAGAATAAAGAGAGGAAGGAGAAGGGGAGAATATCATAGTGATCAGTGTCTTCTGATCACTAAGGTGGGAAATATATTAAGCTTCAGCTCCCAAATGTTTTTGCATCCTTCTGCAGTTCACCACCAGACAGCAGAACAAAGGCAAAAAGAGAGCTTTAACGAGCTGCTATCTTCACAACCATCTCCACCTCCGATGACAATTTAACAGCCACCTTGTGCATGATTGTGCTCCACACAATTCCCACTGATGGGCACATGTGCTGTCCCCCATCCGCCCACCCACATCTCACGTTGCTTCAGAGCTCCCTTTAAACAACCCAAGCCAGGTTGTTTGTTTTAATCACTGTGCCTGTGACACAACCACTGACACTCATCATCAGGCTCGTACTTTCCTACGCATCCTCCAGTCTGTACCTGACAGCTCTGTAGGTTCCCATTGCAACTGGTCCGGCCATTGGGATGGCACCCTGACACAACAAACTCGTATGCAGCAAATCCCCATAATCATTAGGGAAACTGTAATTAAGAAAAATGTACAACCACACAGCCACTTCTTTCACTCTCCTTTTTGGAGAGGGTACAGACGTCGGCCCTGCCCTCTGAGCACTGCTCAACACTCAGATCTCTCAACTAAGTTCTGACAGGGGTCCTTGATTTTTCTCACTCACCTTTTTATTCTTATTTCTCTTTTTTCCTTATTCTTATTTCTCTTTTTTCCTTATTCCTATTTCTCTTTTATTCTTTGCCTGTCTTTAAAAACCTACAGTGCTTTGTAGATCTCCCCGCCAGCCATGCAGAGGCCAGAGCAATCTCAGCTCTGTTTTGCAGACAGACTGCGTGCTCTCCCTGCATTTGTACACCACAGCTACAAGAGCAACAACAGGCGATGCAGCCAGGACATAAAGGATTTCCCTCCCAGGAGCAGACAACTCAAAGTGCATTACAAACCCAGCCAGGGCAGATGTGAGGCTCCACACCACCATCTGAATCGCTCCACGTCCCAGTGCAGTTTCACCCAGGGAGCTAGCATGGAGATGTCCAAGCTACGGTGCTTTCACAGCAGAGGAGCTGGTGTTCATCTCAGGACACAGACGCGCAGGTTGAGGTTCTGAAGACGCAACACAGAGGTGGTGGAGGCGATGGAGCAGAAAGCCATTGGGCAAACACAGAATGAGAACTGAAAGGGCTTGTATTTGCCTGAAGGCTGCTGGCATTGCCTCATCTTTCAGTTGGATCTCAGCAAGACAAATATAAAATATTTCTCTACTGGGGCTTGGATGACATTCTACAAGGAAAGGAGTCTTTGTCAGGAAAATGGCAGCAGAAATTGCCAGCGGTTTCTGTCCGGCTGACTTCCCACAGCTGGTCAGGGCAGCTAGCAGATCCAAACAAGAAGGAGCTCAGCCAAGGCAAGTCTGTGGCACAGTTTGCTCTACTCATAAAAGTGTTTTTGTTGCACTCACCTTGAATGATGGATTAGTAACAATCAACGTTAAAAATCTCTTTGGAAGCAAGGCAGGGGTTCATATCTTTTTGTGGTGTGTCATGCTGCAGTAAAGATATTTATTTATTGTGTGTAATTTTCTACTATAGATCCATTGCCTTTGCCCTATGTAATTTCTTGTCCCAGTCACAGACTTTGGCCTGTACCTCTACCTTGTCCCCTTTACAATACTGGAATAAAGATCTCGGTTCCTGAAATTACCCCAAAGGCTCATTTTCACAAACTCATTCTGCTGCAATCTGGGAACTCAGGCAAGGAGATTAAAAGCCACATATGTCTCCTTCCAAAAGCAGGTTAGCACGGAAAAAGGTACAAGATAGCCAGCCTGGTATCTTTGTAGATAAAACTGTCACCAAGGCAGTCACAATCGAAAGAGTCAACAGAGGTTAAGGAAGGGCCAAGGAAACCCAACCTTTCTAGGGCCAGGCAGTGTTACAGCTGGACAAGCACAGGCAGGTAGCAGGCTGCCCAGAGAGGTTGTGGAGTCTCCTTCTCTGCGGACATTCATTCCTGTGTGATCTTCTCTGGGTGATCCTGCTCTGGCAGGGGGGTTGGACTGGATGATCTTCAGAGGTCCCTTCCAACCCCTACCATCCTGTGATTCCGTAATAAGAACAAGCACATCTTCAGCACTGGCAATCCAATGGAGTTGATCAAACGACCAGTTGCTTCTGGCAGCTGTCATGAAGGAGACGAGACATACTGAACAACTCATTTTGTAGTGGAACCAACTACAAACCAGTAGAACCAACGTTCCGCCAAGACATTTCATAAAGGGACACAGGTATGTCTTGACTCACGATTATCCACTACCTCACCCTGCATCCAGCAGGAAGGCAGGTAAGACCTGGTGGTTCACATCACAGAATCACAGAATCTTAGGAGTTGGAAGGGACCTCAAAAGCTCATCCAGTCCAACCCCTGCCAGAGCAGGATCACCAGACCAGGTCACACAGGAACACGGCCAGGCGGGTTTTGAATGTCTGCAGAGAAGGAGACTCCACAACCTCTCTGGGCAGCCTGGGCCATGCTCTGGCACCCTCACAGTAAAGAAGTTTTTCCTCACGTTCAGGTTGAACCTCCTTTGCTCCAAAATCCCTAGACAAAGCATACTTGGATGGTGGAGGGCCCTGAATTTATGTCCTGAATGGCATTAGACTGAGCACGTACCTCCTCAAGTTGTGCTTCAGTGAGCTGCTCTCCCTCTCTCACAGTCTACCTTTAAAAAGCCATTAGAAGTTAAAAGAACACAGTGCACTGAACCAAAGCAACTGTAAGGCATGTTCTGCTTGCTGAAGAGAAACCAAGAAACTCGACTGAAAAGTAGCTTTCCTACTCTGAGAGTTCAGTTCTACTCAGGCTTCAGCAGAGCACCTCGCCTGGAGTTACACTGCTGACCCAGCCACCCAGCCCTGCTGTCAGTATGAAAAAAGGGAGACGGATAAGGAAGAGAATTTTATTCACTTGTTCTCCCTATTCTGTTACAATAATATGACCTTTTCTGCTTCCCTTGTCTTTCCACCTGGGTTTCCCCAGGCATCTGAGGAGAGACATTGGCTCAGCCCATCTCCATCTGAGCCAATGGGAAATAGGCCAGACCATGGTGGACACTTCTAATCTCCTCCTGTGCAAAGGCCACCCTCTGCTCAACTTTTATGAAGCATCTACAGCCATTCAGCCACCCACTCATTATGCTTTCCTGACTTGAAGGAAAACCTTCTTTCCCACCCATCTCCAGTAACCTTCTAACATCCGAAGTCAGTATCATGCACAGCCACTGGACTTCCACAGCAAACCAGCTGAGGTCTTCTTGTGCTGGCCTCGAGCTACTGGTTTCTGTCAGAGAAAATGGAATCTGGGGTACTGGGGGCACCTGACAGCAAACTGGCAACCTGGTCAGGCAGAATGAACTGCCTGGGGAGAGCCTCAGGATGTAAGAAAAGCTTCTTCCTCAAAATGGGTTATCAGCAGGATCAAATACCAGTTGACATCCATCCTACAGCAAACTAAGTGGCCCAAATAACCGTGATACACTTAAAAACAACATGAAAGCTCTCCATTGTCATATGGGATGAAAACAATTTCTCGTTTACCATGAAAGTTGTCTCCTCCTGATTAGTTTTCTGATCTGAAGGCTGCACATGAGAGCTTATGAAGTAGGTCACATGAGCCTCTGCAGTTAATTTTGTCTTGCGTCATTCAGCTGGAAGCCTGCAGCTCAAAGCACCACCTCCACATTTGGCTTTTACATCCATCTCAAGCCCCATGCCAAAAGCTGGTTTGAATCAGCAGATGCAGCACCTTCTGGGAAAAAAAAGTAAAACAAAACAACAAAACCAAAACCAACTGACCAACAAAAACCACAAGACTAAAAAAGAGTGTAACTTATTGAGAACCCTGTCTGACCAGGGACATAGGACACAGACACAGGACAGTCAGGCCATGGCACATGGGCAGTGACATTCACTACCGATTTTGCTCAAGCATAAAGCACAGAGATGGAGAAATGGGGATATCTGCTGCAGAGCCACACGGGAGTATCCATCTCACCAGACCTCAGCCCCAGAAGAAGGCAGGCAAAGGACTCCCTGCAGAAGAAAGCTGTGCCACTCTTTGCCACACAAAGGTCTACGAGGGCTGAAGAACAGCCCTACAGTTCTGGGTTAGGTGAAATGAAATTTGAACCTCCAAGGCTTTCCCGCAAAGCCAAGCCACAGCAGGACTTTACATATGCTTCATGCTTGAGAGGGCTGGATGCACAAGGCCCCAGGCACTGGGTTTTATGCTGCAGTACTGGATTTTAAGAGAGGTGGACGTGCCAGCAAATAAAGATATGGAGAATATAATTAGTAACACTCCTTATATTATAAACAAATTTGTTACACGCAAATCCACGCAGAAGAAATGACCTGTGACACCTGGTGGAAGTGTTCTGTAGCAAAAGATGGGAGTCAGAGGACAAAACCTCAGCCAACCAAATATATATAAAAACCTCACTTGAATAATGATTAACCTTCCCAAGAAGGAAGGGAGAAGAAATCTCACTGCCAGCATGTGAGCAATTTGTAAGACTTCATCTCGAAATTCGAGTACAATTGTGATCATGTGTGTTCAAAATAACTGAAGTGAAACAAGAGCCAGGTCACAGAAGAACTAAGTCACACAGAATCACAGAATGGCTCGGTTGGAAAAGCCCTCTGAGATCATCACGTCCAACCGTTCCTGTCTACCCCCTAAACCATATCCTTAAGTACCTCATCTACCCGCTCTTTAAACACATCCAGGGATGGTGACTCCACCACCTCCCTGGGCAGCCTGTGCCAGCTTCTGACGACCCTCTCAGGAAAGAACTTCCTCCTTTTCTCTAACCTGAACCTCCCTTGGCACAGCTTGGTGCCGTTTCCCCTTGTTCTATCCCCCATCACCTGGGAGAAGAGCCCAGCACCCACCTCTCTCCAAGCTCCCTTGAGGCAGTTGGAGGTGGTGATGAGGTCTCCCCTCAGCCTTCTCTTCTCTTCTCCAGGCTAAACAAGCCCAGTTCCCTCAGCCGCTCCTCATCAGGCTTGTTCTCCAGAGCCCTCCCCATCCTTGTGGCTCTTCTCTGAACACGCTCCAGAATCTCAACATCCTTCTTCTAGTGAGGGGCCCAGAACTGAACACAGCACTCGAGAGTCAGGAGGAGAGATTAAGAGGGGGTGACTTGCCACATCTGGCAAAGACTGAAATGAGATGCAAGTGGCATCTCCAAAGGTACCGGGCAGGTCAATGAGCGTATGTTGGGAAGACAGAATTGGGGCAGAAAGACCAAGTATAAAGTTATAGGCTGAAAATGAAAAGACAAAGGTTTTCTAATCTCTCTTTTGGCAGCTATACCAGGAACTAGCAGCTTAGGGTTCTGGCTTTTTTAAAATCAATAGGCGGATAGAGTTGTGAAAGAGCGGCTGCGGAGGACACGTGACAGCCTGTGGTATCTCCTGCCCTGCAACGTCAGCTCAACTGCGGGGTGTCCCTCAGGACCACACTTTGTCCGTCTAAGAGTCAGCATTTGCCTCTGTAAGCTGAGCATTAAATAAGATACACCTAATTAAAAGCATTAACATAAATAAGCACACCAGAGTGGTCAGAGTGGATGTAAACCATTTCCCTGTGCTTTGGCCAGAACTATTGGCGAAACTCTATCCTCTGTAAGAAAAGACAGTGATTACAGATATGCCACTTAACTTTAATTGCCAGAAAAATAACCAGACCAGCAATCAAACTCTTTGCAGGCATGAAGGAGCCAGCACTGAGATAAGTAACAGCTTGCAATGGCCACCCAATGCTAATTTAATGGCAAACAAGCCTGTTTTGCTCTACAGCAGAAATGAAACCTGGGGATGCCAGACTACAACAAGGGCTGGAAAAGCCTTTGGCTGCTGTTTCAGATGACACACGGTTGTGATGCCCACACCTGTAAAAGGCAAAGAAAGCCCAGATACAGAACTTGGAAAACCAGAGGATTTTCAGGTAGAGGATGGTTCACCCTCCAGCTGGAAAAAGGTCTCCAGCAGAGTCCTACCAGGGTCAGATTCAAGCCCAGCACTGTTCAATACCTGCTCAATACATGGGGAATGAGGGAAAATCTGGTGCTTACTGAATTTGCAGCTGGCACCACGTAGCAGATGTGCTGAATGATAGATGAGAATAACAACTGTCCTCGACAAACCATCAGCAGAATAGAGTATGCCATAGAGGACAGGGAGAGGGAGTAGAGGGCCTCTCAAAAACTCCATCCTACCTTATTTCCCTATGACACCATGCTTTGAAGCTGTGCAACTGATTGTTTAAAAATACTATGTCTACAATTCCCCTCCCATGAATTTACTCTAAAGAACCAATTATCCATGAAAAATTACCGTAATTAAAAACACAGGCTATAATAAATTCATAAACGTTAGGATACAAAATTGTCCCAATTCTTACAGATATTTTTACATAACCAAAATAACTCAGAGAGCAGTAAATAACCTCTAAGTGCAAGAAGAAGGAACACATTACACATGGAGGACAATGTCGTCTTTGAGAAACAGCCACTGGTTGCTGATACTTCAAACTACTGTCAGGAGCAAGATGGGAGCTCCACACACACTGACCTGATGCTCACCACATATCAAGGCAAGACGCAGGATGCTATTTGGTGGTGGTGGTGAAAATAAAAGTCTAGAAAATTTACTAAGAATTATCATTTGACCCCATCACGGTACACCCTCACCTCAAATACTGCGTGCAAGTCTGGTTCAGAAGTGTATTTATAGGAACAGGGTAAAAGCAAGCCAGTAATAGATGTAGCAACAATAACAATTAGAAGAACAAAATTATTTCAGCACAAGGAGCAAATAAGCAAGATGGGCCATTCACACCTGGGGAAGAGAAAATAAGAGTCACAGGTACCATAGGCAGGATGAAAAGAGGTCAAGTGCTTTAACTCCTCTCCCAGTAAAAATGCTCCAGGGAATCCGATGAACTGCTGGTGCTCAGGAAAACCCACCACTGAAACGAGATCTGAATCGCACAGAATCTGAGCTGCTCCAGAATTCGTGCCAAGCTCTAGCGTGCGCATGTGCTCATCGAGTACATCAGAAAGCCATGACCGGTCTTAAAATCATGGCTCCTAGGAACATGACAAAGTTTCCAGTCTAGCAGGTGGCAGGCTCAAATGAAAAGTACAGAGCTGGCCCCTCACAAGGCTGAACTTGAGCACCCACCACATCCCATTGCAAGGCAAATCTAAGGCTTTGGGTTTGTAAAGCAACAGGAGAGCCCTGTAGAAGAGAAATTAAAGGCTGTATGTAAAGCTAAACACAAACCCACTTTCCTTAACTGAGGAAAATCTGGTAGCCTCAAACAGCCAGCCGTCAGGAGTGGATGGGGAAATATTTGCTCTATCCCTACGTGTTTGCTTAGGCACCATGTCCTACCAGAGGTCACCAGGCTAAAGGACCTTCAGCCGAATCCAGCCCGGTTCCTCCTTCTGGTTCACGCACTTGGCTTTGCAGGATCAGCTGGGCACCTTCCATCTCTGAAACTGGTTCGGTATTTGTCATCATATCCAGGGATACATTTGGGAGCTACAGGTGGCAAAGTCCGCAGAGCTTTTCTGAGCCCTAAATAACAACACCAGGTATTTCAGAGAGCTGCTTCCATCCCAGTCCTTCAGCAATATTCCCTCTCCTGAATACCCATTATATGGTTTTGTTAATTAAACACACTAAGGGGTGTGCTCAGACCATTTGACAGAATATCAGGAAAACAATGCTTGCTTTAAACTTTTTCTACAAAGGAATTGTTCAAAAAAGGAGGAAAAAAAAAATCCATCACCATAAAGACTGCATAGGGTCAGCCTGAACCTCCTCACCTCTTCTGTCTTGATTTAAAATCTCTCTTTAAAGTATTGAACTAAACTGGAAAAAAAGCTGCAAATGCAGGTTAATCTATATATAATTTTCCACTTCTGGAAGCAAACAAGGGAGGGGAAAAGAGCTGTATGGCCTTTACAAACATCTACCTGTATCAGATCTGGAAGCAGAACCTAGCTCTGACCTGGCATATATTTCACAGTCAACGGAAACCCTCTTCAAAAAAACTTAACATCAGAAACAAAACAATTTAGAAATAGGTTTATACTCACCGGACCACAAATCCTGAGAAATCAGGCAGAAAAACAGCACTGAAAAGCTGAGTTGGATACACAGGAGTTGCCGAGTCTTGATGATGAAGATGAGTTCGAAAGTGACAGCACACGAAAGACAAAATGCACCCGTGCACCCGTCGGTCAGAGCAACACAACAAACAGACGGCACTTTTTAAGCAAAGAAACCCGCTACACCATGCACAGAGTGGCCTCATCACGACAACGTAGGTGATGAAAGCACGGCTGGCCTCACGACAACGAGTTCACAGGAGGAGGAAGGGTGGCGGTGGAGGGAAAAGTCCCCCTGAAATCTTGAAGTTACGAGCTCGCCCTGGCTCAGCTGCTCCCGGCACACTTTGGTGGGCCAGTATGTGAGAATAAAGTCAGTCCTGAGGTTTGAAACAACTCTGGCAATCAGGAGAAATAGTCTAGAACAGAAAGCCCAGGAAAGCCAGGATTTAAAAATTCAAAGATAAACCATCATTTCTGCAACACCAGCAACTGCAAACTAACATACAGTAATACCACCTTCTCTTTGAAGTGACCATTTAATGAGAGGAACGGGGCAGGGATGGTGGGGGTCATGTTCTTCCCCTTGCAGGTTTTACATGGGTTTGGTATCTTAGAGACATTTCACTCTTTTTCCTGCGACCGTACAGTTTGGAGGTTTTGTTTCTTTGTTTTAAACAAAACAGCGTCGCCTTTTTTCCATTTCAAGCTGTCTTCCAGACTAATCCTTCTGCAAACAAAGAAACTGCCCTTCACCAAAGATGAGGCACCAGTCACAGCACACTTACAAAAGTGCTGCGTCCTCAGCATGTTGCAGACAAGACTCAATTTTTATGTACAGGTAATCGGTGAATTAAACCAAGTGGCTAACAGACACTCGGTAACAAGGCTCTCTTGTTAAACACCTAAAAGAAATGACAGGTTAGTAACTATTGCGTGGTGTCCGTTTCCAATTCTTCATCAAACCAACAGTGCCAATCTGAGAGAGTCATAATGGTTAGAGAAATAATAATGTGGTAGATTCTGGACTGCATAAAAATGTGTTTGTGACTCTCACTGCACTTCAAAATGCAGGACATTTGCAGATGAAAGTACTGTCTGCAAAAACCTTGTGAGAAGAACATCACTGTGATCAAAACCAGGACTCCTGGAAACAAAAGTCAATTGTCACTCACCTCAAAACGTGAGAGTAAAAACCAAATGAAGTCATTTTATATGAATCACCAAGCATCCTGAAATAATCAGAGACACTGGTGCAAGTCATAGCAACCTACTTTGAAAGGGAACACAGCCATGATGCTAAGGATCATGCCATTACGACAATTGTCACTCACCTCAAAACGTGAGAGTAAAAACCAAATGAAGTCATTTTATATGAATCACCAAGCATCTCGAAATAATCAGAGACACCGGTGCAAGTAATAGCAACCTACCAAATGTACTTCGAAAGAGAACACAGCCATGATGCTAAGGATCATGTCATTACGACTGCTCAGAAAATAAGAGATGAAAACAGTTTTGTTTCAGTTTTATTTCACAGCACTAAAAATCTATAACAAGTTCTCAAAATTCATCCAGTTAGTAACACATTAGTACAGATTTGTACTGCCTCCCGCGATTTGGCAGCTCAATGCTGACCAGAATTACAGCAGCAGTACTTACTAAGTAGAAAAAAAATACTTGGCAGAAAGATTAGTTAAGCTTTAGGACTTAACAAAATAAAATACATTTCAAACATATTTAAGGTCAGCACCCAAGAATACTGTTGGTATTTTTCATCAATGAAAGCTTCCAGCTTGAGAAAGGTTACAAACCAAGTCATCAAGGGACGACTGAGATGTGTTTTGTACAGAGCCAAGTGAAGGAAGAGAAAGCATGATTTTTCTTGCAGGACTTTTTCAGGATGTGGGAACCTGCAGTGCCACGAGCTATGGCAGCCTGTTCAAACACTGAGCTAGTGTCTGACTTTATGGAAATATTTTGATCCATTCTGGTTTTCCTTTTTAGTATATAGATTTATTTCTATAGTTACCAAATAAAAAAAGGGTCATAGTGAAGTCACGTCCCTAAAGGCAAGAATCAGTCACATGAAGAAGTGCCTAGAACATACTCATGTCCAAACACTTCTACTGCTGTGACTGTGCAAAGTTTCCACACTCAGCCTCTAATTCTGCCAAAGGAGTGAGTCAGCGCATCCTTTAAATACAGATCAGAAACCCAGCAGCGCATTTTCCTTTTCAGTTAACTGCTGACGGCCACTGAAGACACAGCTGTTCTGCTGGCGGTAAGATGGACCTCTACTCCAGGGTAATACAGGAGTCAGCCTCTGCAGAGTCATCCTTGAAGCCCTTTGCTCAGGATTTAAGCATCCATGGTAATGCAGATGCAATTGATGCTTCGTGGTAGAAGGGATTTTTCTGTTTCCTCCACCTCATCTGGCACAAGATCAAAAAAGCAGTTGAGTGCAATGTATTCTGCCGCCATGAGGAAGAAGGACGTATCTTTTAACAAACATGATGTCTTCGAGTCAGTCTCGCTGAACTGACAAACATTCATCTGCAACAGCCGGGCTTTCATCCCTTCTGTTCACCTCATGAATCATCGCAGGATGACTGACTCACAGAAAAAAATATTTGTTCAGAAGGTGGATTTTCTTACCCTTGCATCTGCTATTTACCAAACTAACCTTTAAACAAAGGTTCATTTCTTTGTAGCTCGCCTCAGGTGTCGCAATAAAGTTCGTAACAGGCATCTGCCACAGCAACTACGGAAAGTTGACTTAGTCTCAAGGTAGGATCACGTAAAAACGAGACATGCAAAGCTGATACAGCAAGAAAAGTCATACGCTGGTGCTGACAATTATCCTGAACTATATTCCTACATTGGTTTCAGCAGTGATATCCTCCCTAACCATTTCACTGGTTTCAGAAAAACATCTGCAGAGCTAACACAGAGGCAAGTATTTTAGCAGGATGTTAATGCTGAAATAGCCCCCAGTTTTAATTGGTATCTTCAGCCATCAGAACCTTGGACTCCACAGAAATCAGTGCACTAATGAAACAGGGCCCTACTTCCCAGCAGGGAAGAGTCCTTAACTCAGAGTACAACGGTAAAAATCAGGTTTTCAGTTGCTCCTTAACTTACTCATATGTAAACCTAAAGTGCTTTTATACAAGCTGCATTAAAAAGAAGTGACAGAAGCCTAACTCCTCAAGTAAAATAAAAAAATTAGACACCAAGTTTAACTTTGTGAGGCTACAAAAAGAAAGTACCCTGCAGCAAATGAGGGTATAAAATGTTTATAGTGCACCCAGTACCCTGTGGTAATCGCTCACACCAACCTTTCACCCCCTCCCCAGTAAACTGCGCCTCACTGCACAGGGTGAGCTCTGGAACACTCATTATAGGGTGTGAGTATGCACTTCAAGAGCTACCAGCACCATAAATCCACACCCTCATTTGCTTTGGGGCAACTTGTTCACGCAGCCATTCCCTTCTGGGCAATGAAGGAACTTTTATCTGATTTACTGCATTTCAGAGATTCCTGGACAATCATCTTCATTTTTCCTTTGTCTGCCACACTGAAGAAAATGCTTTCCAACTTTCAGTAGGAAGTGAACCTAATTTAAATGCAGTTGCTTTAAAAGATCACCAGTACTTGTAATGCAATTAACTTCTTTAAACCCAGCTTCATTTCAAGAACAAGGTGGCACATCAAATGTATAAGGCCTACGTGACACCACATTCGGTGCCTTAAAGGTGGCAGAAGTCAAGTCTCAGCCAGATACTTTTTGCAGTCCAAAACCTGCCTGGATTTAGGGTTAGAAAGAAACCCTTTTCAAGCAGCAGGCGGGACTGTAGACCTCCAGAGGTCCCTTCCAACCAGAGCTGTGAGGAAAACTGTCAGCACCTGAACTGGAAAGACGCTCAGAGCTGTAGCAGAACCCAACCTGAATGCCCAAACCCAAACCTTTTAAACACAAGAAATGGATGGTGCCAAGTTTAAGGACAAGAGAACAACTGCTGCATCTCCCAGAGCACCTTAAGGAAGAGTGGCTAATTCCCACTTCCTCACTTTTTTTTTTTAAAAAAACTTCTTTTAAAAGATAATTCACCTACCCTGGAGCTAACTTGCTATGTGGGATGGGTAAATGATGACTAAGAATTTTTAGCTCCTGGACCCTTTTCAGGCAGTAACGCATACTGAAACACTGCAACTCCTCCTGCTTTTAAATGCCCAAGGAGGAGATGTTTGCATGGTGCTGTCCAGGCAGAAGTTTGGCAGCTGTAGAGGACTATGTACCCTCTCCTTCCTAGAGGATCAGGAAAAGAAATGAAAAAGCTCACCGGTTTGAATTCATGCCTGCCACGGGAGAACAGTAGCTAGCAAAACAGGCAGCACAAAGCAATACTGAATCAGTCCAACCACCTTCAGTCCTGATAAAATAGAAGTTGCCTCAGCTCTTAAATCCAGCTATGGCACATTCATAGGAGAAATGACCAATGAAATTACTTAGTCGGACATACAAACATACAGACACGCTTCATCCTGCATCACGTATTGGTTACAAATGCCCAGCAACATCCCTGTCGCAGCATTTGTTTTTGTAATTCTGCTTGTGTAATAAATAAACAGTGCACTGAGCTAGCTGAGGCAGCCCCTCAAATCTGCAGGTTTAGAAAGTCAACACAGCAGCAGCAAATCATCAGAAGTGCTTGTTCGCAATGCCTGTCGAACAGACCCGAGGTCAATTTGCAGAACACCCACTCCGTTCCGTTCTCTCAGAGCTCATCAGTAGCAGTAGCATTAAGTTTTGGTAACGCGCACTCTTCTCTGAAGTGGCAGTTTTCCAGGATGTCCTTGTAATAGTCTTTGAGGTCGGCGTAAGTAGAGACGGTTTCATTCGAGTGATGAAATGACATCGGTTTTTCATTCAACAGCATCTGCACTTGATACTCCTCTCTAGAGGTTTTCACCTGATCGCAGTGGTACAGCACAAACACCAGGTTGGCTGCGTAAGGCACAATGCGGCCACTGCGGAACTTGCGATGCGTTTGCCTGACGTAATTGTTTGCCTTGAGCGGTTCCTCATCTTTGAAAAAACCCATGAGGGCGAGCAGCGGCTGAAGTGTCTCTGCATGTCCAACTTGTACAATCAAAGGTGAAGAAATGGGTTTTGAACTAAAAAAAAAAGAACAAGAAAGCACAAAGGATAAGCCCGTGTTTTAAAACAAACACACCAACACATTGCACAGCTGTCGTCAACAAAGGCTTGAAGAAGTAGACTTTGAACTTGGTTTGCTCCAATGCCTGATAAAAACCTGCTCGAGAATTTCAGTATATTATGGACATTTTTTTTACAGCATCCAAGCTTCCTAAATTTTGTTCCTAAATTTTGTTCTACTCTGCCCTGGTGAGACCGCATCTGGAATATTGTGTTCAGTTCTGGGCCCCTCAGTTCAAGAAGAACAGGAACTGCTGGAGAGAGTCCAGCGTAGGGCTACAAAGATGATCAAGGGAGTGGAGCATCTCCCTGATGAGGAGCGGCTGAGGGAGCTGGGTCTCTTTAGTTTGCAGAAGAGGAGACTGAGGGGAGACCTCATTCATGTTTATAAATATTTAAAGGGTGAGTGTCACGAGGATGGAGCCAGGCTCTTCTCGGTGACAAACAATGATAGGACAAGGGGTAACGGACACAAACTGGAACACAGGAGGTTCCACTGAAATTGGAGAAGAAACTTCTTCTCAGTGAGGGTGACAGAGCCCTGGCCCAGGCTGCCCAGAGAGGTTGTGGAGTCTCCTTCTCTGCAGACATTCAAAACCCGCCTGGATGCCTTCCTGTGTAACCTCATCTGGGTGTTCCTGCTCCGGCAGGGGGATTGGACTGGATGAGCTTTGGAGGTCCCTTCCAATCCCTGACGGTCTGTGATTCTGTGATTTATTATTAAAGCATACCCTTTTCTTTATTCGAAATACTTCAAAGTGACTGAGAATTTTTTAAAGCATTTTTGAGAAGCTTCTGCCTAAATTCATCCAAGGTGCAGCTAAGAGAAGCCCCCACATTATCGCAATTTTAGGCCTGGAAAGCTTGAAAGTTTTCGACAAAAGTTTTGCTAGATTGGAGGATCAAAAAACTTTTCCAACTGCTGTAATAGAGGCTAAGTGACAACGCAGCTTCAAGATGAAAATTAAGCCCGAGTACAGACTGACTGGCACATGAAGAAGCCAGAGTAAACCCCTACTTCCCTCTGCCCTAACTACAGCCACGTGGTGGCCTGCACAGGCAAACAGATCACCCATTTAACACACAAACTGCTTCCGCCCCGGCACATCACCACACACGTGGGATTTCAAGGGGCACTTCTTGCCTACCTCTATGAACACCGATGCTTTCGGCTGCGTATCGTGCCAGAACAAGACCTGTAATTTGATAGGAAAATACTGCAGGTTTGTTGGTTTGGGTTTTGGAGGTTTTTTTCCGGTTCAGCTATTTGGAAGGTACATCAGCATTTACCAAAGTTTAGTCTGAAGACAGCAATCCAGTCATTGGAGGAAAACAGTTGTCCCTCTGCAATTTATTAGCCCATATTACAAGCAGGACTGTTAGCTATTACTGATTCTCAAGAACACCAACTATTCAAAAAAGAAGAAGTCATCTCCCCCAACACACAGCCCAGCAAGTTAAGCCATTGATTCATACCACGAACAAAGCCTAAAATGAAGACAGTTTGTGCAACAGAAGACTGCACGCTGTAAACCCAAAGGGAAGATAAGAGCTGGCTTGCTGCATGAGGGAACAGCAGCCAAGATGAAAATCCACCCCTCGCTCCCGAGAAGGCTGATGGCTTTCTGGGACCATCTCCAAGTGGCACCCAGGAGCCCAGGTCACTTGATCCAGCACGTGTAAATACACGTTTAGCTTCCCTGAGACAAGAGGTGATGTCTGGCAACACTCCAGCTGCTGGTAAAGTCCACCCACAGCTAAGACACATCTTGATTGGCCTGAAAAGGAGGCGTTTCCTCCGCTCCAACCCAAATTCTGAAGCGACTGCAAAATGGTTAACGGGGGGACTTGCCTGTCAGAGTCGGACTTTGCTCAGGTGAGGAGGGATTGAGTAGGGGCACGGGGTGTGCTCTGTACCACCAGCTCGACACACCCGTGGTGTTTTTGCCATCTGAAACACACCTTGCACTGCCCTGCTCCCTGGTAAGCTTCTGACTATGCTCCTCAGACACATGCACATACACATGCATCTTCTCCTCCGAGACAAAACATCATGTAAAATAAAAAAAATCAGAAGCCTGCCTGTTTCCTGTTCAAAAGCAGCATTAAAACCACAGAAAGGTTCTGTGTGGAGGTTGTTATCTTTTTTCCACCCATGCCTGTGCTGCACCAAGAGGTGTACATTCACTGCAGTCCCTTGTCCAGCTCCTCCAAAGTCAGTGGTTCTGCCTACATTCCTCCCCTTGTTCTTCATGAATCCTTCCCTTATTTTAAAATCATAAAGCTTTTGGATCCTTCGACCCCTTTTCTCTTCCTTTCCCCCTCCATTCTTTGTCCCCTCCTCTTACTCATTTGACTGCTCCATTCATATCCTCCCTTTCCACACACACCTTCAGGTAAGAACTTGTAGGTTTTAGGACACATTCACATTCCTCCTAAAATAGGAATAGCAGCAAAACCCACATGCCTATAGAAGTCTTTCACCAAAGACTTTTCCTTTCACTCCCTTCAGTTTCCAGCTCAGAGATCTCCTGGGCCAGATGTGGCTGCTGTGTCATGTAGGACCTCTCCATGAATCTCTCCTTAAATCCATGTACATTCCTAGCATGCACAACATCTGTGGCAAGGACTTGCACAGCTTCACACACTGCTCTTCATTTTTTATATTTGTAGCCGCTACGCACCGTTTAATCCTTTCTACTTACACCTTTGCCATAATGTCCTTTCCAAGCTGAGAAATGCTACCTTAGTCACAGTTTTTCCAAGCCAACTATATCCTTTTAGATCAGAGTATTCAAAATGCCCAACACAAGACAGGAAGCCACATTGTAAATCCACTCTGCGCCCGTGATGCTGTTTTCCTAATTCACGCCATCAAACACCTTTTCTAGTTCACTTACAGAAGTTCGAGATCCTTCCAGACAGCTGTAATGACCTCAAACAACTCCTGAGCAGGAAATGATCCCAGATTCTACCCAACAGATGATAAGAAAATCATTTTTATCATATGGATTACTTCACAGATCTGCAGTTTTCAAGCCCAGTTAAACTCACAAGGTCCTTTCACAATCCTCCTAGAAGAAACAATTTATCTTATTTACCTTGAATAAAAGTGCTGCATTTGCAATGCCACTTCACTTCTCACCTCTTTTTCCCCGGTCATTTGCCACATGCTGAGCAGATCCTTGCACTTGTATCTCCACTGGTGCCCTGCCTCTGCTAGGAAAAATCAGTTAGCAACTCCTACCCTCCACCTCTTGTATTTTAATTCATTTTCCTACCCGTGTAAGGGCCTTTCCCCTTATCCCTGGGCTGTTTTATTTCTTTCGATAAGGAAACCTGTTGAAGGATGTTTGGAAATGGTGACTTTCTTCCAGATCCATTTGTATGTTTGCCGATCCTTCCCAAGAGCTTCAAGAGAGAAGTTTTTCTTTCAAAGAGCTATACTGACACTGCTTTAGCACCTCGTATGAATGGAGGCGCTTACCAACGCTAGTCTCAATTCCTATTCCCACTCGACTGCTCTGTAATTCTGATTTTCTCCTGGAGTCACTTTTTTCGTTTTCCAATTTAAATAATTATTTGCTTTTAAATCATCCCACCTGGCAGCCCCCACAAGCTTCTTGGCTGAAACCACCAGACACCAGCCGATATTTCAGCTCTCCCATTCAAGTCCTTTTAGCACTGCTGGGGGAGAATCACTCAGCTCGAGCAACTTGGCCTGTTTCCATTTCATCCCAGCCACGTGCCCTTATACACACCCCTGCTTCCAAATGTGCTGGTCTATATTTTAGAGTTTATTAAGCTAGTAATACAGATACACTGCCAAAGTCTCCAAAAGGTGTTTCATAGCATGTAGGCATTATTCACTCCACAGGGAGTGGATTTCACACCCCTCCAAAAAAGGGTTTCAGAGACACTAAGAGAAAAAGAAACAAAACAAACCAAAAACCCACACACATTCTGGCTATCAGCGCTGGCTTCGCACCAAGGTTTGGCTTTACTTTCCAGCTGATGCTAGCAGGAATTTTGAAATAGAAGTAAATAGTCAAAAATACAGTGAATTTCTCAGTTAAAAGACCCAGCAAGACATGTGTTTCCAAAACAAGAAACAAATTTTAACTTCTACACAGAGCAATTTTAAAGAACACCACAAGATAATCTCACGAAGACAAAAGAAGGAATAAACAAGATGCTCATTCTCACTGTAAACTGAGTCTTTATTTCACCTGCTTTAGTCTCACGAAATCCTCGTGCTGACAGGCCAAACAGCCTCGGGAGACAAAACAATCCTCTCCCAGTCACAGCTATCCCACCGTATTTCAACAGGGATTAAAACTGTTTCCTCATACACCACCATCCTGAGTTTTCAAAATCCCCTAACACGGTCTACTTGGTTTCTCACCAGCGCCGGATATCTGATTTCTAAGTCTACTCAAGCACTCCCTGATCAATCTCTGAGGTCACGACTCCAGTTCAGATATGATTCCATATCATCTAATAACGACAATAAAAATCGCCATCAAGGTTAAAACAGCAATGGTAAGATTTTTAGTTACGGGGAAATCAGGAAAGATTGCCTTTTAAGAGCACGACCGCAGGCAAAGGTTACTACTGCCCCTACGGTGCTGATAAATTACAAACAGGAGTGCAAAGCAAGTAGCTAAACACTGATAAATTCAAAACAGTAGCACAGGCTAATAAAAGGCCTGAGGTTTCCACACTCAATCTTCTTTACGATCGATTAACGACTCAGCATTATGTGGAAGCACCAGACAAAGTTCTCAACATGGTACTCTGGCAACCACTTACGATATTCAAAAGTACGTCTTCCTCCCCTTTTATTTAGTAGTAAATTACTTGGGAAAGCACACTGATCAGTAGAAAAAGAAAGAAATCTCACTCCCGACTTTAAAGGGAGATGAAGAGGCTATGCACAAAACTTTTCCATGAAATATTAAGAGTTCGTCTGAAAGCAGCAATCAATTTATTGATTTCATTGGGCACTTCCAAATGAGCAGAAGTGGTGGCTACTGGCAGAACACAGGCAGGGCTCAGTGAAGAGATGTGAACTGCAGCTGCT
>NW_010172884.1:0-1055 GCF_000695765.1 Mesitornis unicolor | reverse complement strand
CCCCTCACAGAATCACAGAATCGCTCGGTTGGAAAAGCCCTCTGAGATCATCATGTCCAACCGTTCCTGTCTACCCCCTAAACCATATCCCTAAGTACCTCATCTACCCGCTCTTTAAACACATCCAGGGATGGTGACTCCACCACCTCCCTGGGCAGCCTGTTCCAGCTTCTGACGACCCTCTCAGTAACGAACTTCCTCCTTATCTCTGACCTGAACCTCCCTTGGCACAGCTTGGTGCCCTCGCTGGAACCTTCTAAGTAAATCTGACCACAGCTCAAAAGGAAGAAGCTACTGAACAATTCCTCAGCACAACCCCAAAAGCTAAGCCTCACCATGTTAAAAAAAGGTGCTGTGGAGAAGCACAGACATGGGATTTATAATTCAGGCAAATTCTCATTCTCCTTAATTTCAGCAGATTTAGGTTTAACCCTGGATCTTCTGCATCAGATCACCCATCCTCAACAGATCATTCCTACTCTTCCTAGGCCTCCTAATATATCCCTCTACATATGGAAGGAGCAAACTTTCTTGTAACCAAAGTTATTCCCAAGTACCAATGTGATTTTCAGCTAGAGATAACCCAAACCTCAGGAGATACTGGGGTCAGAAGAAACATTTCCTACAGCAAAGCCTAACTGGCCAAGCTTCAAACCTCATGTAAAAATCTCTCCAACAACTTCAAGGAGTCTAAGTTTTAACAGTTGCTAAACAAGCATAGACTACATTCTGTCTTTTTCTCCTCAACGTGAATGCCAGAACAAAGGACTCAAAAACCTCTATTTTCAGCTAAGGGATGAATTCTCCATCTTCCCATCCTCCCCTGTGATTCATTTCTGGAAAAAGCAGCTTGAGGAACCCTAAATCTACCAGGAAACAGCAGAGATCAGAGGATGCAGTGGCAGTGGTGGGACTCAAAGGGCAGCAGAAATACTAACCAGCCGTGTTGCTCTGAGTGCTATCACCAGTGGGAGGAAAGAAAAAAATCTGTCAAACAGTATGAAGTTCTCATGTGTCAAAGCTTCCACCTTAAAGAGTGGAAGAGAGTCGTGCTT
>NW_010172883.1:0-721 GCF_000695765.1 Mesitornis unicolor | reverse complement strand
AGTTGGTCAGTTTTGGGTCTGTTTCCCCCTCTGCAGGCACAGGCACGGCACCCATGGTGAGACAGTGGCCTTGAACATTATCACTCATAGCAGTACACGCTGTCTGGAAAAACATGCTGCTAGTTTCAGCAAGTTCAGCCACTTAGGAAAGACTGAGCTGGAAAAGTAAAATCACTAAATAGAAAAATCTGTTCTATTTAGCTCAAACAAGTACAGAAAACCATACAGGTAAACAGTTAATTCCTAACTCATGATTCTCATTATTACAATATGAAAAGATATGCAAGATGTATAGTGGTAAAGCATCTGAGAAGGAATCCCAAAGGCACCGGTTTCAGCTTCATTTTGGGCTTTCAAATGCCTTTAACAGAAAATTAGTCATTCAAAAGGTGCCTTTTAGATTGGTGATCTTATACTGCTTCTTAGCATGAGCTGAAAACAGTGGCTGACATTGCTCACAACAGCCCTTTTTTGTTTTGGGGTTGTTTTTTCCAGCAAGCTGAAGTATTTAATCCATGTTTTTACAACTTGAGATGGTCTCTTACATGTTCTTCTGCTAAATATTCATCATGGTGAGAGGGGAGTAAATTAACATGCAGATCACTGAATAGGAGTGGCTGAATATGTGCTATCCCTCAGTAATGTTCTCCTACAATATCCATTCTTATGGGATGTGTCTACCATACTTTCAGCACTGACATTTTTCCAATTCATATAATCA
>NW_010172882.1:0-26844 GCF_000695765.1 Mesitornis unicolor | reverse complement strand
TAGCTCCTGAATATTCTTAGCAGTTATACACGTTTTAGGTTTCTAAGAAGGTGCAGTTCCAGAGCATGCACTCACACAATAGAATGTGCACAGAAAGCAAAAAAAAAAAAAACCAAAACACTCCGAATCCAAGAAGTCAGAATAATTTTTGGATAGTGGAATTTCAAAATGTGTTATTTATTAGAACAGAAAGAATTAGGAAGATTCCAAGTGTGCAAAATAATGGCATCCCACAACACAGAAATCATATAAAACATAAAATGCATGTGCTTTATAGCTAATTTTAAAAAATGGTAAATTAAATTAGGCAGCTAGGAAAGGCAAATACTCCCACTATCCTGCTAAATTATCCTGTCTTATACCCAGAAATCAGCCTCCAAAGCTTCTCAAATCTCACCTTGTGAGGCACAGTTCCCAGAGGATGCCTATAAATACAGCCGTGCTTGACAAGCTTTCCACTCAAATAAAAAAGCTGTTGCATTGCAAGTAAATTTAATTTCTAAAATTTCATTCCCTAGCACAATCCCTCTATCTTTCCGATTTCGAAAGAAAGACAAAATAAAAATAAATCATTACATGGAGGCAGTAAAACAATATGGTGTATAATTTTCCTTTTTCTGACCTTTGAATGTGTGCAGTTCTCTCTGAACCTACTTCAGTGAGCTGTGCAGTGCTTGGCATTTTTCAATTTGAAGCAGTAATGAAGGAGTGTAACTATGACTAATGTGCCATAGTTGCTTTGCTCTATTCTGTCATTTCCTTCCATCCTAAACGCTAATATCTACCATGCATTTTAAAAGTACACAGCAAAGCTTTTCGGCACGCCGTCTATTCTATCATGCCGCTGATTTCAGCCCCGTTGTAAACAAGCTGCAATGATATTCACCACGGAAAACAGGTTGCACTGCAGTCTAAGGAAGGGAAACGCCACTGACAGAGGAGCGAATGCAGACATCTCATTGATGGACAACAAAAGCTGTTCACTTTACCTGTTTTTATTTTTAATTACTTTTCCATTTATTCCATAACGCGGCTTTAAGGCATCCCAAATGGGGAGGTGAAGGGCTGGATCATTAGCAAAGAGAAACTGCAGAAACTGGGAAGCCTGCACCAGTGTATTCTAATAGAAAGTCCTCTTCGGTATCGGAATTACCCCTGTTATCTACATTTCTTTACTACAGAAGGTGAGGTTACAAATGACCGTACATAAACTACTTCGGCTGGGCTCCTTGTGCAGGTTTCTCCACACTGGTGTCAGCAAGGTATACTGGGAAAATGATATAAATTCAATCATACATTATCATGCAAAATAGGCTCTCTTCATAAAGGGTAGGCTAAAGGAAGTGAAAATACAGTAATATTTGTGTTTCTTTTAGCACAGAAAGAACAGACCCTTAAATAACAACGTTAGTTTTTCCACACCATTGGAAAGCAATCCCTAATTCAGGATTACTTTGTATGTTAGCTCCATATTTCCACTGAAATCAATTGAAAGTGTGCCTTACTAAATAAGCATTTCTTAGATTCAAAAGAGTATTAAAATACACTGCATTTCAAGGCAGAGCAAAACCATTTTTATAATGATCTGGCCATTAAAATATTTACTTTCCAAGCACTGACCTTAAATACTGTTAAACTGCAGAACAACAGAATCCAAGATTTTTTTCTATATGATTACAAAGCTCAACTCCCTTTAAATTATTTACAACATGAAGAAATACAATTAAATAGTTAATGTTCTTAACAAACTGCAAATATGTTTTAAGGAAGAATTGACTTCCGAAGGAAAAATCCACGCTGGGCAATGGGACATTTACCACTTTCAACAAACTAAACTGGGAAAACTTTAACAGATGTCTGGAAATTACGCACTGCTTACTAATAACTGAAACTTTTTTCCTGAAAAAGTCCTGTGGAAGATTTGAACACTGCCTATTTCTCACAACAGAAACATGAATAAAGGCTTGCATCTCGTTAGAATTGCATTCTTGTCCCAAAATATTTGGTCCGTTTCTTTTGCCCGATAGAAAAGGAATAAGGTCTTTCCCTTAGACTCTAAGCCTTATCTGATTTTTTACGTGATCTAACTGCTAAGTGTATACTCCAGAGAAGGAGAAGTCTCCTGATCTCCTAAGGGGAGGAAGCCTAGGCAATAAACCTGCTCTCTATCCCTTGCTCTGGGTGCCAGCTTCTCTTCCCTGTCTTTCCCATCCCCAAAAGTTTTGACCTTGAGCAACGGGATCTGACAAACCTTGGCTGGGAACAGTCTCAACATAACAATTCATTGGTATTTCAAGGTAAATCACCAGGTAGGAGTGAGAAGAAGAATCACCAGAGAAGAGAGCTGTAGATAACACCACATTGAAAGGCTGAGAACACTCAGTGGCCACAGCCTCTGAGAGCTGTTGGGGCCATTTGGTCGCATGATTTGCAGGTACATTTGGGATGTCAGAAGAGTTAGGACAGGATGTGTGCTCCATATATTATTCCATTCATGAACAGCCAGCTGCTCTGAGAAGCATCCAGTTTAGGGTTCAGACTGTAAACAGGTGTTGGGGGAGATACACATGTGCATCAGAGAACGTCATTCCCAAACTCCCCCCTCACACAAGTTCTGGCTATGGGAGAAGCCCAACACAAGTGCCTAGAGGCCCACAATTAACCTGGAAAGACTGAAGAACTACAGAGAAATGCCCAACACCACTCTCGTTCCCTCTACGAATTCCCTTGAAATGACACACGACTGAACGAAATTTCTCAAACTGAAACCATTAAACGTATTTGCCAGGGAGCTCACAGTGTGCAGTAAACATCTGGCTGGTTTTGCTCACTGATATTTGCTTGTTTTGAAGGCTGCTTATAAAAGTGACAATACTTACATGGCTCTTGAAATCTCACTTTATCACTATTGGATTTCAGACAGTGCTGTATCTCCTAGCTCCCTTCACACTGCCAAAAAAGAGCACCCTACATTTTGCAGCAATCTTGAATAAATGTCTCTGAGCAGACCACTCTCTGGCCTACAAGTTGGGGTTGGTCAGAGGAGAAATCCCAGCCACATCAGTTGAAAACAGGGAGACTGTTGTATTTCAGCAGGGAGGATATTACAGACTCTAATACCCAGAAGAGGTTTACTACTGGGAATCACCATCTTGTATATGCAGAGACTTCCCTCACCCCCTACCTAATTTTCCTCTGGGCTCCTATAAAATTAATATATTAACCCAGCCTTGTGTCAGTGGTACCAAAAATAACCCACAAGTCCAACCTATTAACTTTTTTTAAACCTTGCTGAGACTGATGGCCATAATCGCTGCCCTTCCTTTGGGATAGTTGTGGGGGATCACTGAGCTCACTTAGACTCAGGGGATGAAATGTAGCAGGTTCCAGCCCTCAAACACAGCTATGCCTCCACCCAAATAAAACTAGTTTTCTGAATTTCATTTGAGTTAATTTTGTGTTCGCACATCTGAGACAGAGAGAAGTCACACCTTCAGTAATAACTAGGGAATGTAAAGATGCTACACCAGTTTAGACAACTGCTTTGCTGGCCATTTCAGCCAAGACTGTTGGTCATCCCTTAGGACCCACACAACATCTTGCTTATCCATAATTGCATGATACATCTCCTTTGTGCTTCTGCCTAACAGGCAGAAGAAGACAGTTCACCACTCCTTTTGAGCAGGGAAGTATGCTGTCTGTGCTCAGACTGAAATCCTTTATTATAATTTTCCCAACATTCTGAGTAGCCTGCCAGGAGATATTTAGAAGGATAATAAATCTTATTGGTGCCAGGGATGTGGGAGAAGGGCTCAGGACTAATGTGGAGACCTGTTTTATGAGTGTCATCTGTTCCTGTTCTGCCAAAGGAAGAATGGCATATTGAAATTACTCTGCTTTAGGCAAGAACAGCAAGGACAGCACATTATCCTCTGCTGGCACCCGCGGGCAAGGGGGATGAGGGAAGAAAAACACATCAATGCTAGTACTAGGAAATACAGCAGATGATGTGGTGCAAGTTAAAATATTAACTTACTCAGTTACCGAAGCAGCAAAATTTCCAGGGAGTTGCATTCAGTAGGATGCTGTTCCTGGTTTTTTTGTAACGGGAAATATTTTCAGTGGCATTACAGCAAATAAGAGTGATATTCTGTAAGCAGGAGAGTGGAAGACGCACACCAGTGAAAGCAAAATGGCTCTCCCAATTCACATGTCTGCTAATGGAGGTAAAGCAGCATGGCACAGCCGAAGCAACCAACACACATCAACTGTCCACAAAAGGACATAGAGCCTGGAAAGATTTTGCTGCAAAATTAAAGAGATCTTGCACATCTTTAATCTCACTTGGCAAAGAAACTGCAATGAGTGCAGCCACTTCTTTCATGCCATATGAAAGAAGGTCTAGAAGATGTGAGCATTTAAATATTTAATGGGGAGGATACAGTAAAAGTGGAGAATAAAGGGATTTTTCTTTTTTTATCAGGTTTTGGTCAGCATGTACAACATCTATAGTGATGATGTTCATTTATGATGAGCAGTCACACATCAGTGACCATTGAGCTCTCTAAAATGCCTTCTGCCCAAGGAGGGTGCTGAAGGCTTTAGATAAAAATCTTAAATTACACCACTGGTAATGGGCTACAGGAACCTAAAGAAGAAAATATGGGAACATAACAATCTTATGATATATACGTATCTGTTGCAGAGCAAACGTTGTTCTGCCTGTGTCTGAGAACATAATGAACTTAAACTGTAGCATGAATGAGCCACTGTAGAAAGGAAGTTTCTCTGTCAGGCTCTGGGGTAGATGGGTCTGAAGAGGCTGTGGGACATTGCAGTGGTGCCAAAGGCACGGGTGGTTCTGCCCTGGGGCAGGGAACAACAGATTACACAGCCTCTGAAAGTATCTTTCAGATGTTTTTATGTAATTCTGACAGAAGAACACGCTGCAATCATGATGATGGGGAAGCTGCAATATTAAATATAAATATTAAATAAAGCTGTAGTGAATGGCTCCTATGCCAAGTTGGGGAGTGGATGAGTTCTAGGTAACAGCAGACGCTAAGGAGAAGCAGAATTCGAAGGAAAGATGCTCCATTCTCCATTGAACAATGGTCATAACTTGGACTAACTGTCCATAAAACAGTCATTTACTGCAATGAGGCCCAGTTGGGATCTCATCCTTGTGCACATTGCGCACACAGAGCTGCCAACACAACCCGTATCATTTTGCTAAGTGCAAAGGATAAACTACAGACTGGCACTCCTCAGACTTCCCTATGATTTGATCTAAGATTTTGGTCTTCTGTTATTTTTTTTTCCCTAGAGACCCAGAAAGGCTTAAAGGAGCAGGCTGCTTTCCTCCAACTGCAAAACTTAGTACGCATATTGACATATTTTTCAAACTTCAAAAAGGTGTAATTTCAGTCTGCAGAACAGGCTTGGCTGGTTCTTAGGGTAACCAAATCAAGTGACCCATCAACAGCAGAAACTAACTTTCAAAGACACAGCTTTCAAGCATGGCTTTCATCTCCCGAGGAGAAGAAAGAGTTACCTTTATTTAAAGATCCTAAACCCAGTGCCAATTACTTCTAAGAATCAGCCAGAAAAAAAAATCTCTTCAAACAGAAACATGGACAAACAACAAGTGACATTTCAAGTGAAAATGTCTCCTGTTTTTCTCAAGAAATCCTGGAAACTAAAGAGGGAAACCCCGCTAGATTCACAGCCCTCTTCCCTGCTACCAACGCTCTACACACAGCACCATCCACCTGCTTTTTTGTGCACCACAGAACCAGCGCTGCAAGTGCTCCTCATGAGAGCTCCCAAG
The DNA here is from genome assembly GCF_000695765.1 of Mesitornis unicolor. Classification (NCBI taxonomy): domain Eukaryota; kingdom Metazoa; phylum Chordata; class Aves; order Mesitornithiformes; family Mesitornithidae; genus Mesitornis; species Mesitornis unicolor. The sequence continues at coordinate 21,014 of NW_010172882.1, read as the reverse complement.
CCTGGAGCACTGTAATCAGAAAAAACTGAAATATCAAGGCTTACATGTAACAAAGTAAGAAAAGAAAACAGCAAGGCATAGACAGGTGTCACAAAGTCACACTCTTTTAAAACAAAAAAGTCTATTTTTTAGCATGCCAAGTAAGTGATGTTTTCACAGACTGAAATAGGATCAAATCCTCAGACAACACACAGTGGAAAAGCAGCACCCTCACTGAACCATTCTCATTAAAACTCTCTCCCTCTGTCAGTGCTAACATTACTTAAAAAAAAAATCAGCTTTCATTTTCAAGTGACCTTTAAAAAAAAAAATCCTTTCTATAAAATATTAAAAACATTGTTGAAAAAACCACTCCAATTGCTGTGCTGATAAAACCACGGGTTGATTATAAACCTTTACTTTTTTTTCATGTATTAAGGTAGCACTGTGCAATCCTTGCTGACCTGGGATGAAAAGAAATAAGCCAAAAACAAACAAGCATAAACCCACAACTATCATTACCCGTGTCGGCTCACCACGCGGATGCTGGGATGTTTGCTTGAATCGTGCAAGTATAAGAGAGGAAGAGACTGTGATAGATGAGGAGATAATATTGCACAATGTCACCTGGCAAATGGTGATCACTGTGCTCGTAGGCAGCTGAACAGCCATGCTGATATCCAGCAGCAACATAATTATATTTCAAATTAGTTTTCTGCAATGCAAAGAGGAAAATAAGAAAGATCGTCTGATGTGTTCAAGCTACAGAAAGAGACTCAAGCAATTTATTTGGGTTTCTGGTCCATTATTATATACAGAAAATGAGGCTGTACAATTCCAGCTCATTTCTGAAGGTTCAGGGTCATCTTATTAGAAACAACATATTTACTGTAAACCTGAAGAGCCAGTATTGATTTGAATAGAAGTGTTTATGCTTGGTTTTAGGATTCCTCTTTTCCTGTGCTGTCCTAATGAGCCATGAAAATAACCTCAGCTAAATCAGAAATGCCCAACCGTGGCTGAAATAGGTCCTGTAACCATACTATCTTCTTGACACCAGTAACGTAGAAGGAACTAATTTTCAGCTCAGTGGCTCTTAGGAGATAACAAGAAAACAACAAAAGAATATGGGAACACCAGGATTCATTTCCTGTAGTGAAATGCTTAACAACAGAGGCACAATGCGGGTCTGCCACATTCACGTAATTACAGGACCAGCCAGTTTGTGTGCAAAAACATATAAAAGGTGGCAGCACTTTGGTGATGCCAAAACTGGACTTTTGGACCTGTTCAAACATGCATCATGGAAAAGCAGAGTATAGTTGAGCAGTATCTGAACTAGCACAGGCTTGTATCCTAAACGCCGTGCTAAGATGACATAAGCAGGCTTCTTAATGACAGAACTAATGTCCAACTAACCAGTGTGTCATACTGGTGGGTTTCTTTTACTGGATTCATTTAAAAAGCAGAGCCATTTAGAGGATTCTTTTTAAGTAATATGCTTTGAAATTAGCATTTTAATATTCCTTTTATTTCAATGGATTTCCTGCTTCTTTGATACCTCTACACAACAAATCTAGGACCTAAGTCAACAAGCTACTATTATGGGTGAAATCTGCATTCAACAGCTCCACTTCATTTGGACCAAACGTAGGAAGCAGTTACACTGTATAATAATTGAAACAATATTGATTCACCCAAACAAAAACCTCAGGAAAGGTCATTTAGGAATCTGCCTATGTGGACAGGAACATTTTTCTAGATATTACTGTTATGGCGGGTGTATGTATGTAGAAAGCAGAAAGAGAACAGAAACACCTTAAATCTTTTAAGTGTTAGGCAGAGATAAGCATCCCAAAAGTTATACAGTAAGAACAGAACTGGAAAAGTTGCCCTGTGATAGCAGAAATGGAGCCTTTGAGCAAAGCAGTAACCACGAAAGAGGCTTGGCCTCACAGACAAAGAAAAGTAGCCTTGTTATCTGCTGCCTAATGTGTCTGGGGAAACAGGGCACAGAGTGCCTGCTTTGTGAATAAACTCGATGGCAGCAAAGAAATCCCAGACTGCATCATGAGCATCTCCTCCCTGAGGAAACAGCCTGCTAGACTCCAAATGCTGCTATCTTCTCGGCAACGGCACTGATTTATGCCTACAGCTAATTTCAAGCCTAGGCATTGTGTTTAAGTACCTCACTGTATAATGACAACTGCAGGAGATAAAGCAGAAAAATATATTTTTGCAAGTAATTGCCTTCTGTTTTGGTAGCAAGTAGTTATTGATAAGAGGAGTGCAATGTGTCACTTTTGTGCATGGATGCAAGCTGCAAGGTGATGGTGTCTTTTAAAATGTGGTTTCTTTATCCACCAGGACCAGGCAAGCACTGGTCCTGGTGAGCTCACCGGCAAATCTGCTGCTTCCTGTAGGACCAGGGTCAGACCTGTACTTGTGAATCCTGTCACACAAATAAGCTCTGTAAAATAACAACACAAGGCTGGCAGCTCAGTGGCACCATGAGGCTGATGGGGGCAGAAGGCCTTATTTCATTTCAATTTTGAAGACATCATCCTGTCTCCTCCTTTCTGCTTCCATTCCTTTTCATTCTTCCATTTCTATCTGTGCACAACCTTTCAGTCCATTCATTCTCTTTTACTCCATCCCTCATCTATTTCTTTGCTGTCATCTGTCAATTTTGTCTTGGCCCAGACCCCCACCCTCTCTCCTCACCATCACTTCTTTTAAATAAGCACTAATTCAAGGATGAAAAGATAAGAAAGAAAAAAAGGGAAAGACAGAAAAAACCTGAATATTGCTGCTACTGCAGTTTATAACTCATTTCTATGGCTCTCCCTGAATCCTGCAGCATTTTCTGGCCATCAAGGAGTCACAATAAAATATAACCCCCGATTATGAGGGTGGGAAAAGCAAATGGCAGAGAAAACTTGATAATTCTCATCTAAGGACTGCAACTATCTACGGGCAGCAGGACTGCAGCAATACAGTCTGTGATTTAGGGTCCCTACCAGAATGTACGCTGGTGTTATACCAACTAATAAAGAGTTGCAGTAGAGATGTGCTAATTATATTTTTCCACTTCAGTGTGTACTGAACATTGTAAACTATCATTTAGTGTCATTATTTTAATGATATATTATGTTGATAATACAATCTGGGTTAATTCCCAAATGTGAAATCTAGGGAGAAAAAGCTACTCCAATATTTTTAAATGTGATTTCTCATTAACCCTAAACCAGAAACTACTATAGACACAGCTCCAGAGAAAGCATTCATTTACCAGCAAAGGCAGCAGCTGTAATTATTCTGGAAACAGTTGTCCCAGACCACTTGTAATCTGTTATGTTAGTAGGGAGGGGACACACAAAAGAGATAAAAACAGTATTTTGTATAGTAAGGCCCATGATTAAGTGCTTTCTTTTAAGGCATCTCTCATCTTTTGCTGAGAGAGGGCAAACAGTCAGCAGTATATTCAGCACTGGCACAGAAGGAGAAAATGGATAGACTTTTGTATGACTGTCTCAAAGGTACAAGGACATCAAAGCGTGACAAAGTGAAAGCAAAATATCTAATTCTAATCATGCATGTTCCCCATCATTTTAAGCAGTACCAGGCACTTGATGCTTTAAATGGCAATTTTTCCCCGCTAGTTTATCAGCCTGCAATCAGCAAGTAATCGTTATCTCTGAAATACCTGAACCAAGAAACAGGTATTTCCTTATATATTTAGGCAATGGCTCCAACGCACCCCAGGATGTGATGACAGCTCACACAGGTATTTGCTTACTATGTTATACTTTGTCACTGAGTATCTTTGGAAACCTTCAGAAGCAAAGAGGCCTCCACGGGCTCACTGTCCACAAAGTATGTAACTAACTGCTCAAGGGCAAGGTGGAGGTGTCTATTATCCTGCCTATCATAATTAATATCCACATGTCTCTCTAGAAGAAGTTTAAAAGTTGAATGCGAGATTTAAACCTGCTTGAAAGTCTCTAACAAAAAATTCCTACGTGTCTAAGTATATGAATGGTCCTGTAGATGTGTCCTGCTAAGAGTCTGACCGCTTCCCTAACACTCATCAAACCACGATTGACCACCTTCAGTAACAGAGGGGTCTGCTAATACGGGATATGCCAATGGGACACATGAATCCAGGATCTTCAACATCTTCCTCTGGTTCCTGCAGAGGCAGCCGAGGGAGCACTGATCTACTGCAGTCTGGCAGAACAGGCTCTGCTAAACCCCACATGACTTCAGTGCCAGCTACTTAATAACAGAGCCCCAACAGATCCACTTAGTGTTTATCAAACCATGGAAAAGTTATGTTTTTTCCCCAGACAAAGGCAGAAGAATTCAAAAGGACTCACAAAGCATTTGTATTAACCACTGCTGGCAGCAGCTCACAGGGACAGAGAATGAGTCTTTGCTACTGCAGCCACTAATTAATTACTGGGTGCAGGTTGTCGTCCCCAGCTCTGGAAGAAGAGCTGCTCCCGGCAATTACAGGCAGTCAAAACAGTTTGGAAAACAATGGATTTTAGATATTCAGAGGATGCATCAGAGAGTGGTTAAGGAATTTCACCACTGCATCAAAGGCAAGGGTTTGAGCCTCACTTTTGACTGCCATTAGTCGACCAAAGAACATACAGAAGCTTGTCAAGGAGAAAAGTGATCCAAATTCCTTAATTTTATCCCGTGTTGTCCTATTTTTACCCAAAATCTACCCCAGCATAGGGAAGATGTGAGAACTTGCAGGTTACGCAACCCTGCATTTTCACAGTGTTGTTTAGCACGGCGATGGCTATAATTGTGATACGCTGAGAACATTTGCAACCTTCTGCAGATCTCACTCACACTTCTGCCCAACTGGTGCGATGTGCTTGTGTTATAACAGTTCAACGTGTTGCAACCAAAAGCTGTCAAGAGTGCCAGCTGAAATGATTTTTCTCCAAACACTGTCCTCTGTTCAGGCCTTTAAATCTACTATTTGGAGTAGGGGATGAAGACTCGGTGCTATTCAGCGCCTTTCTAGTTCCTTATTTTGACACTGGGGAAACCACCTAATCTCTGTGCCTCAGCATCCTTAGTTGTCAGTCTGATATACCAATACCCTGCTCACAAAGGCGAGCAATGACAGACTTGGGAAATGAAGGACCAGGTGGATGGCACCTCTCTGCAGATGCATTAATTACATAAATTAGATAGAAGTTTACGACGGATTAGGTATTCCAGGAAATCTAACGATTTTGGCAATCCTGGTCATATTGCAGAGCAGTCAGCTGCATTTTCCATCAGCTTACTGATGCCTCGAGGCAAGAATAAGAAGAAAATGTTTCCCAGCAGCTGCACTCAGACAGAACAGCAAACGTCCTCAGTAAAAGATCCTGACTGTAGTGTCCAAACCTCGCAGAGCCTGGGAAGGGACTAACAAGTAGTGAAATCTCTCAAAGGAAGCCGTCCCTTTCCCATCTCCGAACACTGCTGACTCGCTTGTTTTGCCTGAGGGATGGAAAGAGGAGGATTTGTTTGAAGCTCTCTGATTTCTCCCAGTCTTTTTCTCCCCTCAGACTTCTTGACCCCTTGGGAAGCTTCTGCTCTGTCAGGTGCATAATCAAGCCCAAGGGGAGATCGAATGGGCTCACTTACACCATCATTATCCATCTCCACAAAGTCCAAGGGGGTTCTTTGCTCACACTTTCAGAGATTTGTAAAATAAATCAGGAAAGGGTTATAAAATAAAGGAAGTGAAGAGGAGAGAAAAGTTGGAACATCTGATTGAGTAGGTCTACTGAAAGCATCCCACTTTTGCAGCAAACCCAGCAGCCTCTGCTGAGATTTGTTTTAAGAAAAGAGCCATCAGATGTGAATCACTAGTCCTCTGCAGTTTTTTAATCTGCACCTCATGCATCACCTGAATGTTCTAGCTGCAAACAACTCAAGGGTCTTTTTCTCAATAAACAGATTGTCTGAAAGGCGTCGGGAGAACAGGAGCATCCTATTAGAAAGAGCTGATAATAAATCCCTTATCTTTATTAAGATTCAAATCTTGCTCCACCCCACACTTGTCAAATCTATTGATTTCAAAGTAAACAAAACTCTCTGTATTGGCTGTACAGTGGATCTGGAATTCAATCTAAGTGTGCAGGTACCATGATTTAAGCAGCAGAAAATTGTACTGTCACACCAGGCTAGAAAATACTGTTGAAACATTTGCATTCAACCAAAATGCACGCTATGTATATTATTTGCTATATTGTGTCCTTACAGTATTTCCACAAATTAATTATAAACACTCACGAGTCACACAAGTAGACAACTGTGAAGCATTTGTACGTAAGAATCTACCAAAAAAAAGACTGATGAGTCGATCTGCAATTTGTTTAGGAAAAAATTGTTATCCACTTCATATCATCATTGGAGAAATTGCTTTTCAGATCTATTACATCTCAGGCATACTAAATACATGCTAATAAGTTCAAAAATGTGTAATGACACTGTTAATTCTATGGCTAGCTTAGAATCAAGACTTTCTTTTCTTCAAAGGAAAATAGGATTATCAAGTGCACTAGGAGAATTTCCTTAACATGATTGATAGGAAGAAAGAGTAATCACCTTTGAAGTGCCACTACATATAATACCTCTCTAGCGTTCTCTTTCTCCTTCTGACATCCATGAGTAATTGAAAGTAAAGAAGCTGCTTAGTGTGATCAATGAGGCCCAGATGACAGCCCCTTCTACAACACCTACCAGCACTGTCGGGTGACAACAACATCATCTTTGATAGTTTGGAGTTGACACAGGGCAACATATTTCTGAAGAGCCAGACTTCAGTTTGGCAGGTATTGCATCTCCGGGAACACTAACCACTTGTATTAGGTGCTCCTCCATCAGCACAGAGGGCCTTGCACTTTTTTGGAAATAATGCTGAAAGTTGGGTTGGAAATCTGAGCCAGATGCTTCCTGGGTTTGGACCCAGTCTCTACCACCAGAAAAGCCTCAGGACCTCATTTTTGTGGCTATCGAATGTCTGGTCCCTCTCCTGATTCTGGCTGCACGCTGAGCCGTTCTTAAACCTCATCTCTCTGATGGTGCACAGGAGAGCAACAGCTTTGCATAGTACCTTAAATCAAGGTAGACAGGGAGTGGGGGCACTGCCACGTTCCCCTGTGTGTGATAAGCAGACCAAGACTTAAAGTCACCAATTCTGGTAATTGGACAAAATAAAGCAAAATTGCAGGGACCAAATACACTGCAGCTGACTCACTGCAGGTTTCAGAGGGATTACACTGTCTAAAATAATACCTGCTTGGATTGCTTCCCATTTATCCATACAACATCCTCTAATATTGTTCTGGCATTAGCAGCTTTGATATTTATAATGAATTAAATTACTGTTACATAAGGAAGTAGCAAAACAACTGTATCTTTTAGTGAATTCTTTGCAAGGTGACAGGCTGGTCTGATCTGACTTTTCTAAGAAGAATTCTCATAAAAGATAAGCTACAAATCAAGAAAAATGTGAACAAATTTGGCTTCTATCTTGAGTACCAGGTAAAAATTCTGCTACCCACAGAGCATCTCTTAAAAAAATAAAATAAATGCCATTTAATTGAAAAAAAAAGATAAATAAAAAATTGACATTTCAACAGCTCAGCTCAGATCTATTGTTTCACAGTCCTAGGCACTGAAATTGGAGGTGGCGCACCAAGGTTAAATCACAGTATTGACAGCTTCTTGTGTCAGACACCTGTCAAAATGTAATAAGGAATCCGTGAAAAGAAATAAGATGCCAAAAGCACATCACAACAGGGTTTTTTCATTTTCATACATCATGATTCATAAGTCACAGAAACTGTATACCTATGAAAACAAGGTGGCAGCTCCACGCCAACGCTTCTTGTTTGATGGGGTCAAACCCTAAAGTCCTGCTCACGCGTGCTCTAGAAGGCTGCGCACTCCCACAAGTGGGAATAACCTATACAGGGCAATGGAAAAGTGGCACATTTCTGCTTCGCCCATTAGTGCTGGCAGAGGCAGCGGAGACTGCCGAAATCTGCCTAAATCAATACCCCCGCTCAGCACCCAGTATTTGCTGTAGCTGCAGCTTCTCCACTGGGGTGTCCTGCACACCTATTTTCCAAGAGTACATACCACAAATCCAAGCTCCTTTTTCTTTACAACCCATTGAGTATCAGAGACACTGACTCAAAACAACAAAACCATTTAAGAAAGATCTAAGCCATGAACCGAGTCAAGCTATTGGGTTGGCCAAAAAGTAATGCATTCATTTTTTTTCTGGGTAAATGAAAGGTGAATTTTTCAGGGGAAACAAAAACTGTATTAAACAATATATTGTCCATTTTGTTTAATTACCTTTCGTCATCTTTCAGGCAGCTTCACGATTCCACGCTCAAAAAGTTCTTTTTTCAGGAAAAAACAGTTCCAAGACAGATTTTATATCCTCATCAGCAGTGAGGGTTTTACCATCCAAGCCATTTTGTAAAGAATTAAACAAATGGCAGATCTGGCAAATACGGTGAATGTGGTAACACCTCCCATCCAAGCTGCAACAACTTTTGATGAGTGACCAGACTTGTACGTGGTCTAGCATTAGCATGGTGAAACACACCTTTGTGAATCACCAATTCTGGATGCTTCTGTGTGATGGCTTCATTTAATTTACCCAGTTGATGACAGTACGTGTCCGAATTAATGGTTTGGTTCCTTGGAAGCAATTCAAAATACACAACAACATTGAAATCTCACCAGACTGACAGCATGACCTTCCTTTGGTGCATATCTGCTTTTGAAGTGTTTTGAGCTGGTTCATCATGCTCGCTCTACAATCTTTTTCATTCGTCGTTATTGCAGATGATCCATTTGTCATCACCTGTTATCATACGCTTCAAAACCAGATCATTTTCCTCACGTTTCAAGAGAGTATTGCAGATGTTAACATGCGTAGTGAGATGAATTTCTCTGAGCTCATGTGGTACCCAAATATCAAGCTTCCTAACTTATCCAAGTTATTTTAAATGGTTTTCAACATTCGATTTTGATATGCTAAGATTATCAGCAATCTCTCATGTTGTTTAATGCCAACTAGATTCAATCAATGCCTATAATTTGGTGCTATCAACTTCGATTTGCCTTCCTGAGCACGGTGTATCTTTAACATCAAAATCTCCAGACCGAAAATTAGCAAACCAATTCTGACACCGCTGTAGTTTTAAGGCAACTTCACCTGATGAAGGCATCTTCACCATACACATCACAACTTTCTATGAGCTTGCACAGCGTTTTTTCCTTCTCAGAAGTAATACAGCAAAATATGACAAAGTTGTTCCTTTTGATTTTCCATTTTGAAATCAATGCCAAATAAGTAATTGTTAATGAAGTCATGCACTTTCTTTTTTCAAAAAAGAGCTTTAACTGTCAGCTGCCACGTTACACAATGAATTTGCAGTTTAAAATTGTTAGTTACATTTCAAGACATGTGTGTCCCTCTATTTTTTTTTTAAATGCAATTACTTTTTGGCCAACCTAACAATAGGCTCAAAACCATTTAATTTATGTATTAGTAGGAGTCTTATCAATACAGTAACTGGACTAGGGCGTTGGGGCTGAGGAAAATGGGACAATCACAAGATGATGGACAGTTTCAAATCTGCAGTCATGCCCATGAGCACAGGAAGGAAACAGGTCCATGGCTGGAGCACTGAGTCCTTTTTGCTAAAGGGGATTATTTTAATACCTGTTCTTTGTAATTAAAGTGAAGTAACTTTCACACAGATGGGCTTTGTTATTCAAGTTATCAAATGATGCAGTCACTGAGTAACTTAAATATCACACACACCTCTTGGCCTGCAAGCCTGCTTTAACAAATTCTAGCTTCACAGCAATAAGCAGCCTCCACTAAATCCCCTTTTCCATCCTACATTACCTGTATTTATACAAGAAAAATAATAAAAATGATGGCTAAAAGATGTACATACATTATATAAAGGCAATATTCATTTCCACGCAGACAAAGATTACTTTCCTTTCACAGCTCGGTCAGGTTTTTCCAGTTTGGTTTTAAATAGCCCTATTCTGCAATGTAGGCCAGTGCTGTATTTGCTTGAAAGTCTGTTTCTTGAAGTCGATTTCTTTAAAACTGTGAATGATACTGTCTGTTCTGAACTACCTATGCAGGGCTTTGGCAATAACACTCCTACTGGCAGGAAGGAGAGTTTATAGCTGCAGCTTTGCAAGAAACAAATAATGTTTTCCTGTGATTATTGATTGCCATCTATTTTTATGACACATCTGTGACTTTCAGTGACTTACACAATAAGTGCTCTGCATTAATAATATATCTGCCCCAGTTATTTATATATTTACTTGAAAAATTAAAAAATACATCCTAATAAAACATGTCTAAGATTTTCCACAGAGAGAAAAACATTAAATGACTACTTATATATGAAAGGCCACAGAGAACACCCAAGAAGAGGCCAATTCCTTATTTGTACGTACACGTGCATACATATCACATATCTCCATGTATCAATGTATATACAGCATGTTCCCTGCCTTTCCCCTATTTATATAGAGAAACTTCTATCTATAGCACTGTTTTCCAGGCTGGCATTTAATCCTTAACATAACTACACTTGATGTAATCCTCTATGTATTTTCAGGCTCTTCTGCTCCTCAGCAGTTCATATTCCCAGCAGTGCTGGCTCTGGCCTTGCACTTGATGCAGCCTCAGCACTACTGAGTTAACTGGAAGCTTGCTTACAAACTAACCTTTTACCAAAAAGTTCAGACCAAAGGCACTTGGGTGTTGGTTCTTGCATCTAGAATAGCAAGAGGTCAAACCTCATGTGAGTTTTTGTATCTACATTAGTGATCAGCTCAGATGAAATGTAAAAGGGTATGACACTCCAAAATTGTGCCCTGCTGCTCATCTAATGGTAGCTACTACACACAGAAATATCTTTTAATCAGAGTTATCCTAAACCATCTTCCAGTTCTCTGCATTTTATAATTAAAACACGCTAGCCAGAAGGAAATGTTAGATTAACTAGCATTCACAACACGCCTTTGAGCAGAGATTCACAGAGAACAAGTCATTTTAGATTGAAAAGAGATTCTAATCCATTCTCAAAATCCTGCAGAACACGAGCAGAAGTACAAAGAGAATAACCAGAACGATTCATAGAGACTGCTGGCGTCAAAGACGATGAAAATACAAAGCTGTACATTCCTGTTACTGGAGGAAGAAAGATACTGCCGGGCACCAAGCTCTACCATCAGCTCTACCACCAGCCTGCCGGCTCACCCTCTAAAGCCGTTTCTCCACCTTCACCTCCCATTGCAGAGTTTCCTCATGTCCTCCTCTTTGCTCACATGGCTGTCCTTTTAAAAATTCCTCTTAAATATTCTGAGCATTTTGAGTCTGTACTTGTGAGGCTGAGGGTCCAAATGATGGGTTGTAGTCTGCCAGGGAAGTCTCTCGATCCAGGCGGCCGTGCTCTGCTGCCATAGCACAACGGGTGGCATGGACTTGAGAGCATGGGCCAGGGGAACATCAAGGACAGAAACCATTAAGGTGCCACTAAACGTGAAACCACAGCCCAACTGAAATGAACTGGACACATTTTCAGTAAAGCCATGTAGCAAAGGAGTTCAACAGCCAAGCTGCCATGGGGAAGGAGCACGAGTCAAAGACACTGGAGCATCATATGTGTATCTGAGCTGTTTTATGAGCTTGGAAAACTGCCAACTCCTTTCTACCTCTAAAATCAGAAGCCTGAGAGAAATCTCCTTAGACTTGGGTCCCTCAACAGTCTATGAAACAATCCTTCCATCCTGTGGAAGTGCCTCTGTGTGCCCATTTGCTATGGAGAAAGCGTTCTGGACTGAGATGCCTTAGCTCCGTGCCCACTGCCAAGCTGGATGAACCCTGAGCCTCTTCCATATTCAGACATGCATTTCTGGTGACACTATGGAAACCATTATTGCTTTTCTCCACAGAGGCCCAAAGCTGCATTAAATGCTTTCTTTTACAAGTTAAACTTTCCTTCCTTCAATGCTGGTACCATTATGAAAATGGATGCTGACGGGCTTTGCTCTTGACCTCAGTTCAAGCTCCCTGTGTTTATCTAGACCAAAGAGGTAAATGCTAAAGGTGGCTTACAAACACTAACATCTGCAGAAAGGGTGAGAAAAAACTGCTTATATTATCACACTGCTACTGTGTAAATAGTTAAAGCAAGAGACTAGGTTAGAAGCTGCATTTAGCATGTTATAAATCTTGAGGTTTCACTCTTAAATCCCAAGGCAAATGCTGTTCAGCCAACTCCTCTCTTTCCAGGTTTAACAGCTGCACCTCATCCTCAGTCCTTGATAACGTGCAGCTATGCAAAAGCAGAAGGCGCTACAGCTCAATCACTGAGCTCTTTCTTAAAAGACAGGTTTTCTTTTATGCAGCACACTTCAAAAATGTGTAATAGAATAGGGCCAACAAAAGGAGCAGGGTCATTACTCCTTAGGTCCTTCAGTTTAAGCTTCTGGCTTTGAAACACATCTGCCTTTCTAATTGGATAATGGTTCTGTTGCTGTTTTCTTAATCATTTTACATATATCCATTGACTCCAAACAGATTAAGATGAAAAAATGGGTCACACACCTACAACTGCTGAATAGATACTATCTACCAAACTGTTGTTTGCATGCATACCATGCTGTTACAAATATTGAAATAAAAAGCATGTTCCATGGCATGTAAACTAAATCACAACAAGTAAAGAAAAAAGGAGCTAATTAAAACACAAAAGTGAAAGGCAAAATAAACAGAACAAGTAATGAGGCAGATGACAGCATTCTTCAGGTCATTACAAGGATGCTACTTCTCCATACGTGCTGGTAGAAGCACCCATCTCTGATAGACAGATTTCTACTGTCCCCTGTAAAGGCTTTTGTTCTTATTGACACCAATCTTACTTTTCAAATGTACAGTACATGATCAAATCCATCTTGGACCACTTGTACAGTATGTCTTAAAGAATGTTGTGGCCAGCAGACAAACTAGAATGGTCTCATGCCTGACCTCCCTGGAGTGCTACTTACTGCAGCAACAGTAAGTTAGATGGAGAAACACAGGGAGCTTGAACTGAGGTCAAGAGCAAAGCCCGTCAGCATCCATTTTCATAATGGTACCAGCATTGAAGGAAGGAAAGTTTAGCTTGTAAAAGAAGCTTGGAAAAGAGAAGACTGAGGGGTGACCTCATTAATGTTTATAAATTTGTAAAGGGTGAGTGTCAGGAGGAAGGAGCCAGGCTCTTCTCAGTGATGTCCAATGACAGGACAAGGGGCAATGGGTACAAGCTGGAGCACAGGAGGTTCCATGTGAATATGAGGAATAACTTTTTCAGTGTGAGGGTGCCAGAGCATGGCCCAGGCTGCCCAGAGAGGTTGTGGAGTCTCCTTCTCTGCAGACATTCAAAACCCGCCTGGACACGTTCCTGTGTGACTGCTCTGGTGATCCTGCTCTGGCAGGGGGATTGGACTGGGGGAGCTTTCCAGGTCCTTTCCAACTCCTGATATTCTGTGATTCTGTGAACAACTGGGCTTTTCCTTTGGCTGCTGGGATCAGTGGCTTTCAGGAACATTCTTCCCTTTACCAAAAACACCAAGCAATTTTTTAATATTCCTAATGGGTGAGAAAAGCCTGGAAATGGATCTCAGTGAACCCAAAGTGTTCAGAAGCCAAAACCCAAACAATAGTAATTCTAGGGTTAGTCCTTCTCTTTCTTCTCAATCTTTTATTTTATTAAGCCAATTTTATAATTTTCAGAGGCCAACTCAGACTTCCTGCAATCCTGAAGGCAGTCATGCCCAGTACTAGGCCAGTTTAACAATAGCTTAAGGGATCTCCTCTTTTGCAAAGAAATTATCCTGTCCTGAGCTAAGGACTTTCTCTGAGGAAGAAAGGTCAGTTCTCCAGTTAACCAGAGGTCCAATTTTATTCTACTGAATATGCTCTCTCTGTTATTTCCAGGGGCCTTGAAAGACCGATTACCCATCTATCTTCACTGCCTCTTTCACACAGGGTCAGTGCAGCAGTTGGGAATCCTATCCCCAGCCCCTTCCCAGCCCACAGCTGTGTGCATGGCCCCAGCCACAGAGGAGCCCAGAGCCCCCATGGGATCTGTAGGGTGGACACTGCAGCTCCATCAGTCACCCAGCCACCTCCCTTCTACATGGACTTGATGAAGCTCTGGCATTTTGCCCACATAGATGAGTCACAGGAAATCTTGCACTACAAAACCTGTGAGAGAAAACCACTGGAGTTAATCTTCCCTTGTATTACCCACATGTCTGCAGCCAAGCAGAGAGACTAAAGATACAGTTTGTCTCCTAACTCTTAAATATTTAATCCATATCTTCTACACAACATTCTAGCTCCTACGTACACTCCGGTAAATCACTGAATGTGTGTAACTAGTTGCCCTAATCTAGATTTTTTTAATATTCCTTTCTGTGGCATATATACATATGATGAGAGGGCTGATTGAGTTATGCCTTTACATATCCTGACAAGGTCTTCCCACAGCGCTCAGGAATATTTCAGGCAAGAGAAGGCAATGGTACTGAAACACAGAAACTTGTCAGTTCTCACCCTCGCAAATAGTTTGCCTCAAGTCCATCCTAAATGCTAAATCCTGCAGAAAAACAGATGTAGTATGTAAGAAATAGTGCAAGGGCGACATAGCCAAGGAGAGGAAAATAAACTACTTTATGCCAAGCAATAATTTGTGCTTCTCTACAAATACACAACTGAAATTAAACAACTTCCTTCTCAGAAGAAAGACACATTACACTGATAAATTAAGTAAACTGTTAAAAGACCTTACTCTGAGAAACCTGAATCATCATTGGTGACTGTTCCTAAGAGGACATAGCTGCGTCATTTTGTAAATCACACTTTGTTGTCACTGCATTTCACCACAGCCGAATAATAAGGGATTTATAAATTGTGGGCATTGTGTGAAAGTCAGCAGGATTTTAAGTATCACAGGTGCAATTTGCATCTAGGCAGTGAATGAAGGACAAACGTCCATTTGTACTTCAATGTATTTAAGGTAGAATGTGTTTGTTTGATAATACAAAAATAGGACTGTGTCCTGAGCAGTGCTCTTGCCCTTAAAAGATGTGAAGTGACAAGATTATGCTCTGTTAGCAGGATAAGGTATGGCCGAGGGCTTGACGGCTCAGGAATTTACAGTGATTTCTAGAATAGTCCTTTCAGAAGGGAGCTACCTGTATCATTTTCTCTTCTATTATGACACAAAAAAATAAGGTGCACTTTCTACTACTGCTCACTAGAAGTTAGGCCCCCGTGTTCCTCAGGATGAAACATGAAACCCATGAGTAGGATCTTCCCCCCCTCCCCTGTTTTTTTTCTTTTTCTTTGACAGGAAATGGTCCAATTGCTAAATGAATACGTACCTAAGCTCCACAAGCAGGGTTGAAGAAAGACTTTTACTAATGTTAGTAGTCAGAGGTTTTTTGTCACCTTTACAGTATCCTTTAATAGGTTTTCAGGATAAGTTTGTTTATTAATTAAATGTGTCACACCAGGGACACAAATAGCATTCCGATTATTTTATGAAAGGACATAAAAGCCAATGTCACCTGCTGGCTATTGAAAGCAGAGAACAGAGCCTAGAAATCCCCATTTCCACATTCTCTGTCTCCACTAGACCACTTCAGCTCGCACAAGTTTGCTGTCACACATTAAAATGCCACGAGCAACAGCCACGGCTGCTCAGAAGTAACAAGGTGTTGGAGAGCAGTGAGTGACAGGATGGGTTCTAAGACAGGAAATAGATGAAGAATTCCAAGTATAGATTAGATTTTGCTTATTTCAGCTCTCCTAGAGGGGATCTACTGTCTCCAAGTCCTTAAATTAAAAAGTCAGCAAAAGGATGTCCTGAATCCCAGATGTTAATTGCACGGACTCACTGGATTAGAACTGCAGATAATTAATTGCCAAATTTGAATAGATGCTGAACTAAATGGATGAGAAGATTTCCAGTAGTTAGTTCGGAGGTCCATAAGGGGAAGATTATTTCTTAAAATGGGAGAGCCCTAGAGGCCAAAGTCATCTAAAATGTCTGATTTCAGGAAGTTAGAGAAGCTTGGGAGACAAGCAGAAGGGCCAAGTGAGGAGCTTTAATGCCTGGGTATACAGTGCAGCAGCTCAAGGGAACCTATATGCTGCTAAATTCTTTTTGCTAAGAAGGAAGCAGCTTTTCAGCTTTTAGAAATAGGCAGTCATTGTTCACTATGTTTCCTGTAAGGTCAGCTATACACGAAATGTTCCATTAGATTTTGCTGTAAAAAAAAATAAAATAAAATCGCAGCATTTACTGCTATGATACCATAATCTCATTGTCCCAGTTCTTAGAAATTCAGCTTGTCAGTTAAAGCTCAGAATAAAATAATGCAATGACAGTAGAACTAAGATATAAACCTTTTTAAGGGAAAAATGCCTAACTTTATGAAGACATTTTTATCTTGGAAGTACATAAAGCTAAAACAACAAGACTAACACAGAGAGGGAATTATTTTTATCATTTATACAACAGTAGATCTGGAAGACTTCAGCTACGATAAAAGCCACTTTGTACTTGGTATAACCTGCTCAATAAATTCTGAATTGAAAAGGAAGAGCCAAAGGAAACAGCGGCACAGGCTATAAGACACACGTAGTCTGTAATGGATCAGGGAAATGAACATCGGTCTCGAGTCCCCTGCCCAGTTTCTCACTCTCACCACTTCTTTCTCCCTCCATGCACTACAGCACTGCCCTATCGCACACTGCCTTTGTGGTGTTCTCATTGACACAGGCAGAATAAGGGGTTTTTATTATTATTTTTTTACCCAGAAATGTGCTGTGGTGACTCCCAGACTTAAATTCACAGGTGTCTGCTGGGTGCTCCCAGGGTTTTATTAGGAGCTATGACTGAGAGGTATAATTTGAAACTATTGTTATACTGATAAGGCCACAGCTCATTTTCCTATAACAGGTGACCCGAGGGAAGTAATTTCCTGTTTGATGAGACACCTAAATGACGTTTAGCTGTGGGTATCAAAAAAAACATGCCCTGCAATTAGATTTAAAGCAAGTTGCACTTATTTTGGCCGGTACCCGATACCTTCTGAATAGCACTTCATCCTTTGCAACTCCTTTGAAAGGAAGTTTTAGAGTGTCTGGTTTGAAGGTTCATGACCTGGAGGTCATCTTTGATATCAATCCATCTTTTGATTATCAGTTTAGCTACACGACAAAAACTTCTACATCTGCAGAGGATGGTAAGTAAGGCTACAACCAAGGCTGTCTCAGGAGGGTGCTAGGCTGTCATTCATGCTTTCATTACATCTCAGCTGGATTATCAAAATACATTGTTCACAGGCCTTCCAGACCAGACACTTCAGAAACTGCAACACAGCATAAGTATTGAAGCTGGAGGGATAAGGAGCTGTCAGTGAGCATAGCCCACTGGCCCCATGCTGAGAGCTTAACAAGAAGCTCAGGCAAGACAGCAAACTGCACTTCTGTGCTCCCAACCCCACCTCTAACAATAAATCTCTACACCTGCACCATCAGCAAGTCCAAGAAGTAGATTTGGTGTCTCTGGGTTAATAATTTGGTTATCAATGACATGGTGGACAGAGGTTCAGGACTTGTTGAGCACTGTGTGGTGCTCTGCACATCAGGCACCCATGGAGAAAGCAGATTTGCTGTCCCAGAGCCCAGGGATTCTCCTGTCAAATTTAACCACCAGTCCCACTCGTCATTTACTCAGACCTATTTATTTGTCAAAAGGAAAATGCCTCTGACCACCTGGGCTTTCTCAATTCTCCTGAATGTCACCAAATTCACCTGAGTTACCCAACTCTCTAGACAGAATCAGAACTGATTATTAAAAAAATAAATAATCACAATGCATTTATGTAAAGTGAGAAACTGTACTAACCACACAAGAGTTTAAAACACTACTCAGCTGTGAGGTTAAAATACAGAGATCATTTGCTCCATTAGCTGAGGGCTGCAGCTCTTCCTCCCTACTGAACAGAGCCACAGAGGGGGTGTTCACAGGAAAGCCTTGGGTCAGATGGGCCTGAGCAAACCAGCTTCAGCTGCACTCATCTCCTGGTATTGTAGGTACCAAGTGATTGGACAGATGCTTTCTGCCTGTGTGGAAATATAACAAAGTTATACCAAGCGCTCTTGGAGAACAAAAGTTAAGATAGGCCAAGTATGACCCAAATATAACCAGGAATTCTGTGTTAACAGAATCATGAGAGCCAAAACATCCAGTGTGTATCTTTAACATAGAGGTCTTACATTACAGTGAGTTGAGACATAACTCCCCAAGCATCACACTACAGTCCTGGGATACTTATAAACTACATGTTCAGCTGCTCAGCTGGGTGTATTCATGATGGTGTCTCAATATCTCTTCCCTGTAAGTGCTACCTCAGCTTTCATTCTGTAGCTTGTTACTTCTGTGATTTTCCTACTTATGAAGGGCATTCAGAAGTTTACTGTATTTTGTAATTTATTAGTATAATTACAAAATCTCATTAAGGAGGACTTTATTATTGATTTACTGGTTTTCTATTCATTAAATTTCCCTATGAAAAGGATTATTACTTTTAAAGTCAGCATGCTTAAACACAAATGGAATTATCGTAAGAGAAACAACATAAAATGGAGCTATTAATATTAAAACAGCTATAGTTTGAAGATTATTCATTTAATAAATCTTTGCGATATTAGCAAGATTGATGAGTAGTAGTACAAATGAGGGGAACATGGGAGAGATGATCATTTATTATCATTACAGAGGTATAAAGTATGATTCAGTGTTTCATAATGGATGTTAAATTTGATTTAACATATGGCTGACTCATTCTCTGAAAACTGTTCTTAAAGACATGAACTCACTGAAAAGTCAAATCCATTGTCTTAATAATACACATGAATTATCTTTTGATAAGCAAATAACTACTATGTCCTGAGACAAATCAGGCAGATTGTGGCAGAGCTACCACGCTATATGCCAGCAGTACAGAAATGCACACGTATAGGTAGAAACAAAATTACATTCAAGTGATGCAGCAAACCCACCCAGGTTCACTGAAAACACGCTCTAACCCCATTCAAGAGGTACATTTCAGTACTTGGTGTGTACAGAGCAGAACTTCTGAGGCAGAAAAATGCAGTCATACGTTAGACCATCTGCACAATTCAAGTATTACAAACTCTATACAAATGCTGAGCGGCAGAAAGTGAATTTTGTTACCTTGTTAACACTATTTAGTCATATAAAACAAAACATACTGTAAGAAAGGACCATTAATTGCCTGGGAACTGATTTGAATATCCTAGCAGATTAAAGTACACATTTAATAAGTGAGTCATCTTAAATGAGTGACTGGTATTTCTCAGTGAATGAAGTCCTGGCAGACATTATCTGTGTGTCGATCTGAAATAACTGCTATCCACATTAACTGTGTGTTCACAAGTTGTGTGTCATGGTGGTGTTTCTGCTTAGCAATCCTGGCAACAAAGACTTCTGACAAGTACTTCTGCAGATCCATCACTATTTTGTTGTGAATTAAGAGCAAACGAAACGGCTTCTTCCCTACCCCGTCCCCAAGAATTTCACCACCACACAAACAAGACATGGATGAGACTGAACAAATGCCACGCAGCATCCTTGGCACATTCAAAGCCTGTATCATGTGCAAAGCTTCACCACTTACCATAGTGGGCACTTCTGCTGCCTCTTTCCTTGCCTGTAGCTATTTGCAGTAATTTTTGTTTAATTAGGAATATAAGTGAATCAATACCTCAGCAGCCCTGTGCTCCTCTCACCCAAGGACGGTTATTTATTTGCCCTATTGTGGTAGTCTAGTCCTTGTTAAAATCTTGGCAGCACAAGTCCCAGCAGTATGGTT
Source organism: Mesitornis unicolor (assembly GCF_000695765.1). NCBI lineage: Eukaryota > Metazoa > Chordata > Aves > Mesitornithiformes > Mesitornithidae > Mesitornis > Mesitornis unicolor. Next base: position 1,001 of record NW_010172882.1, on the reverse strand, counting down.
TACTGGAAGGTTTACTGTTCTGGCCTACCAGGTTTCTGCCTAGAAATCATCCTCATAAATAGACTCCAGTAAAAGTCTGTTGTTTTAATTTCCCACCTCTAAAGAGTTTTACTTGTTTCTACCCTCTGTCATATGCTATAACTAATCCAGACTTGTACTTAATGGAAAAGGATTGCTGAGCTGCTCTGTTACCTCTTCTTATGAAAGAATTTACACTTCTAAAGGAAAGGCTTTGTCTTGTTCTAACAAATTACAGGCCTCATCCTGGAGCCAGTTGCAGGATCTGGCCTTTAATAATTGACATATTCCTTTACATACATCTTCCCAAACAGCATCTCCTTTAACTGAAATGTGACAGACTTGAATGAGTTATGGAATAATATCAGTCTTATTCTGTTAATATTTTAATAATGTAATCATCTGCTAAAATGTCCTATTCGCTACTCCTATTCAGCCATTTGTTTATTTAGGTAGGACTTGAATCTGCACATCAACATCACATACGTCCCCAAGACATTGTCATACTTTGCCTCCTTCACCTTTTCTGCACCTTTTCTGTGCGAATTTACTTTCTTTTACATAGCACTATTCAGGCAAACTTCCCAGCTGTTAAATGCACTAAAGAAGTATGAGAAGAAAATTGCTACAGGATGAAAAGGTTTCAGAACATTTTGCAATGGGTGGATATGCAGATAATCTACTGAGGCAGAGATGATTTGTAATAGGAAAATTCCAGCATCTACATGGGTTTTAACTCGCTCTTCTTTCTAATTTTACAGACTGACAATGGATTCAAAAGCTCCCAGGAGAAAGTGAGCATGGGTGAAACGTAGGAGGTCTGGTACAAAGACGAACAAGCCTTGTTAAGCGAAACCTTTTGAATATATATGCCCTTTTTTGGTTTGCTGCAGTGAGTTTCTCTGCTGCTAGTAATTCACTTCTGCTTGTTTACAATTAAAGGATAACATTCATGTTAGAATCACAGAATCACAGAATCACAG
>NW_010172881.1:3464-3840 GCF_000695765.1 Mesitornis unicolor | reverse complement strand
TATGCAATAATATTTCATTATTAATAATATTCATTCATTATTATTAATATAATATTATTTCATTATTTTTAAAATTGCTTTTTAAAAACCCCTGTGAACCTATGAAGAACTATGAGAAACATCCAGATCAACTTTAGAATAAGAAAAAACCACCAGACTGAAAGGAAGGCAGTGGGCACACACTAGTGTCAGTCCAGACTATTTGTGCTATTATCAATAAATTAATTGACCTACACGCATACCCTTATTAATTGCTCATGGACCTACAGGTCTTCAAGACCATCCCTTATTTATTTATCAGCATTCATGTGATCATTCAGCACCTCTACCAACGACTGCATTTGACTTTCTCATCGAATGCAGCCATCGCCCTGGG
>NW_010172881.1:0-3433 GCF_000695765.1 Mesitornis unicolor | reverse complement strand
TACACGGTCAAATTCCACTTGCAGAGAGGATTCAAATGCCCCACTTATTGAGGGGAAAAAAATAAATTAAAAAACCCCAAAACTCAAAACTACAGCTCATGAGAGGAAAAAGAATGTCTGGGCGTTATGAACAGGTGATCGATGTACTGTGACTCTATGCATTTCTATTCCAAAAAGCCTATTTAGTAGAGGTTGAAATAAGTGATCTTAATCCTTAACTAACGTTATCCTTAAGTTCAGGATCAGCTGCTTCCACCTAGAAGTTTTTGTCTGAGTTTCCAGTGCTTGTTTTATACAACTAGGAAGTCAAGGATACCCAACTCCTCTCTACTTCTGGTTCTTCAGCTACTGGAATGGAAGATGGTAACATTTTGACGTAGGCAAGAGGTGCTTTAGTCAGACGTGAAGAGTTTGAGCTGCAATACTAAAGCTCCAAGAGAACATCATAAACCCAGCATTGTCAGTACTACCTTTCCTCCTGAAAAACCATGGTTGTTCCACAGCAAGGTGTGGAAGGAAGTTTCAACCCCCATGTTATGTCCTGTCTAATACATCTTTGTTGTTATCACCAATCGTGAATAAAATCTCAAATCCATGAAAATAACATTATAAATAAGCAAACAACAGAGTAATTACTCTGACTTTATCTACACTGAGCTCGATTACAAATTTTGGTTCAAACGACTGGACATAACACACTGGCTTGATCTTCAGAAGGCTGTAATTTTTAGAGAACAATGCGCTAACACAGGCGAATGGTGCTGATTTCCTGTGCCTGAAAGATACGGTACTGGGCCTTATAGCTTGATTTTTACAAGCCTTATAATGAGGGTGGAGAGGATATACATTCCATTCTTCAGCTGCATTTTTGTTCCACAAAGACTGCAATTTTCAGTCTCTTGAAAATGTAATTATAGATAATGTTTGCATCAGTGGCAAGAACACAATGAGCACATGGGGCATGAAAACTCCACTCAAATCACATCCTCTTAGGTTACGAAGCTTGTCTTCTGCCAAAAGTGGAGGCATTTCAACAAGCTAATGTTCAGTATGAAAAGGACTGTACTTTCTACTATATACCCATACATAATACATACCCAAACCCATATATAATATATACCCACACATACATTCTGCTTTTACTTTTCCCGTTACTCTACTCTTTGCATAGGGAACCTACACAAACCAGAACAAAGATGAATTGGCGTTACTTTGAAAACCTGATGCCCATAAAAGATTTAAAATACATTGACTAAAGATACACAGGTGTACCAATGTTCCAATGACCATGTATTTTGCAGTTGCAGAAGTAAATCAAGATCAAACCAAAAGGACAGCAAGTGAAAAGGTATCGATGTTGCAAGAAGGGAAGTCGCCGAGACAAATTAACCAGGTTCAGGTTAGAAGTGAGACTGAAGATGCTGCAAAGTGAACACAATCAGCAACCTCCGGAAAAGAAATCAAGCAATTGATTTGGTCAGAAGATCCACCCAGAGTAAATTATTTTAGGGTAAAATGAAACGTATGTATCTGATATTAAAAAAAGAAAACCCTATCAGAGGAGTTCTGCTTCATATAAGTTAATTACATCCTAAGGAGAAGTGATTTGTGCTTCTATATTCAGTGTAACTCCTCATCTGTCTCAGTAGCAAACCAGAATCAGCCCGAGGCACAAGTGGTCCTGATGCTGCTTTGGTGCTGCTTTCAACGTATCCATCCCTCAGAGTGCACTGAGCTCCTTGACTAAGAAAATTAACTTTTGCTTTCGAAGGAAAACAGAGCTTTACACACAGAAAAGAGGAGGATGCATCACGTCAGAACAAAGAACCTACACAGTATCCCAAAATCTGGCAGGCCATTAGGTGTGAGGGGCAAGCAGAGCCAGAGCTTGATGCCACAAAACATTCCCAAAGCAGCACAAGGGGATGAGAAGAGGGCAGTCAGCAAGCAGAGAACCCCATCTCACCGAAACCCACAATTTCACAGAATCACAGAATCACAGAACGTCAGGGATTGGAAGGGACCTCCAAAGCTCATCCAGTCCAATCCCCCTGCCGGAGCAGGAACACCCAGATGAGGTTGCACAGGAAGGCGTCCAGGCGGGTTTTGAATGTCTGCAGAGAAGGAGACTCCACAACCTCTCTGGGCAGCCTGGGCCAGTGCTCTGTCACCCTCACTGAGAAGAAGTTTCTTCTCCAATTGAAGTGGAACCTCCTGTGTTCCAGCTTGTGTCCGTTCCCCCTTATCCTATCATTGTTTGTCACCGAGAAGAGCCTGGCTCCATCCTCGTGACACTCACCCTTTAAATATTTAATTTAACTGCAAGTCTTTTGATGCTTTTAAACTAATTGCCAAAACAGATCCAGATGACTTTTTTTTAAATTAAAAAAAAAGGAGGAAAAATTAACACCATAAAACCACGATAACCCAAAAATTGTTATCAACCGTAACTTTCTCTCTGCTTCAGAGAGCGCTGTGATTCCCAGCACCAGGAGCCAGCACTTGCACTAATTGGGAGTCTTAGCATGCAGCTACCAAAACACTTCTCTTCCAGCAACCCCAGGGAGAAGCACACACTTGTGTTTCGTAAGCAAAGAGGAGAATCAGACTTAAGCTCTTGTCGCACTGAATATGTCCAATCAACACAAATTCTTTGTCTTTATTTGTCTGTGATGCATTTGGATCAGATACAGAGTGCTGTGAAATCAAAGGGAGTCTGCCCATCGACTCCACAAGCCTTGGATTCACTCCTTATTTTATGCACAAAAAGCTGTTTTTCTGGAATCTGGATCTCTGAGCTGATTCCAAACCACTCACGTTAGTCGAGTTTTACCACCAGTTTCACTGTATATAAAGTCAAGTGCTTAAAGAAAGGGCCATAACGTACCACGGGGGGTATAGGCGGGTGTTCCTGCTGCATCGCCTAACTTGCAGCTTCATACATTTATTGTACGGGAATACATTCCTCTCAATAATAAAAGTTTCACATAAACACCTCAAAATGGAAGCAACTGCTCACACACAGTGTCTGTGTCGTGGTTTAGGCCCAGTGCGTAACTGAGCACCACGATGCCCCAAAAACGGGCCAGTCAAAATAAGGACTGGGAGGGCTTCTCACCACTTCAACAGGTCACAGGCACAAGACAGACTCATCATAAGGAATAAAAAAAGAAAACAAAACCATTTTAATTTGTTACCAACATCAGAGTAGAACAATGGGAGATACAACCAGATCTTAAAATCAAAACACCTTCCCCCCACCGCTCCCTTCTTCCCGGGCTCAGCTTTTGTTCCCGGTTTCTTCACCTTCCTCCTCCCCCATTGCCTTGAGGCGCAGGGGGATGGGGGTGGGGGTTTGCGGTCGGTTTTCCCACCACATCACGGGCTTTCTTAGGAGTAGGGAAAAGAAAACTCAGCCCAGTGTCTCTCTCTG
>NW_010172880.1:19713-37501 GCF_000695765.1 Mesitornis unicolor | reverse complement strand
GCATATATTTTATATATATTCTATTTTTTTTCTTTTTAACTCAACAAATATAGTTACATTTAACAGCTAAATAAGAGAAACGCATTCCTTTTATACACAGAAATTCATAGTAACTGTAGAAACAAATCATTTTCACTGAGCAGCAGGGGACAGGGAGTGACATATTAAGATATATTTGCAAGCATGGTTGTTTTCCTGTGCCTCATGGGTTTGAAGAAGTTGCTTAGCACATGGCAAGTTCTTACACGAAGCAATAATCCTTGTGACAATCTTTTGTGTATCACGCAGGGCTGGAGTTGAGTTACCCTAATACAAAAAAAACCAGTTTCTGTATTAACAAGTTAGAGTATATAAGGTAACTTAATGATTTTTCACATTCCCAGTTCATTACATATAGAGCCACAGCTCCTGCAGAACCCATTAACCCTCATACTGACAGACAGCTAAGTAGACAGCAAATCAGCAAGGTAGAAAGAGTGCACCCAGTTGCTTACATATAAACCTAAGTAACGCTTAGATATGGTCTTATATCTGCATTAATTTTCTCAGAGTTGCGAGTCAATAACAAATTTATTCACTATTATTAGATTTATAAGGAATACAGATCTCATAGAGTTCATAAAATGTAATGTTTTAGACTACGAGGGTGTTTACAGATTTCATCTTTGAAATTCTCATAATGGCAAAACTCCCATTGGCATCAAGGAGGATTTTGCCTGCCAAAAGACTACAAGATCAGCCAGACAGTATTTACAATAAATTTACAGTACATTTAAAGGCTTTTATGACTTCAAAAATACTTTTGTGATTTCCTACATAGTCTCTAGACTTCTGATCAACGAATTTATGGATTCTTCTTCACAGAATCACAGAACAGAATCACAGAATCACAGAACGTTAGGGATTGGAAGGGACCTCAGAAGATCATCTAGTCCAATCCCCCTGCCGGAGCAGGAACACCTAGATGAGGTTGCACAGGAAGGCGTCCAGGCAGGTTTTGAATGTCTCCAGAGAAGGAGACTCCACAACCTCTCTGGGCAGCCTGGTCCAGTGCTCTGGCACCCTCACTGAGAAGAAGTTTCTTCTCAAATTTAAGTGGAACCTCCTGTGTTCCAGCTTGTGCCCATTACCCCTTGTCCTATCATTCTTCATGGACATTGGTTTACACACTTGAGAGGGAAGTACAAATTAGAGTATCTTAGAGTAAAAAATTTTACCCTCTCTTAAACTTCAGGTATTTAGGATAAAAATGAACCATCAGCATTTTGCTTGTTTTTTGTCAAACTCTCCACATAACCAAACAGACTCATAATTCAAGAAGGTACTTTCCGCTGGAAAGAGAGCTAAATTTTCCCTGACTCTGTCATAGTAATCACAGGTACTTACCACTTTTATTTGCACGAAGAATCCATTTGTGCCTTGTGCAGTATCTTATTCTACTTTAGTTAATGTTAATAATCTAGATACATGCTTTTCAAAATTGCATGAAAAGGGGAATATTTACAATATCCTACAGTAAGAGTCTCCTTGGTGCTCTATCTCACCCAGGGAGTAAATGGGAGGGAGACAGAGAAAGAAAGAGACCAAAACAAAGAAGGACAAAGAGAGGGAAAAGGAGGAGGTGGGGAGGAGGGAGAAATTCTTCCAGAGGGTGATTCAGAAAAGAAACCTTTTTGAACTATTCTGATTCTGATTGGAAATTCCTATGTCAGTTGGCTATGTTTAAGCACTATTAACAACCCTCAAAATGTCATAAAGAAGTAAAATAATGGAGTCATTTTTACCATACTTTGCACACTGATGATTTTATTCTGACTAAATGATATGGATTTAGTCATCATGACAGATGTTTTCTGACACAGTAACAAAAGGTGGCTTTTAGTCACTTGTTAATTTTGTTACTTTGGTCTCTCAAAAACATCCTAGCAAAGTCAAATCTGAAGAAGACAAAAATACTAGCTTACATTTATTATCACTGTTTCATTAAACTCTTACAATCTCATTTTCATATAAAGAAGTCTAGAGCTGGATAATTGCAGCATGATTGCAGTAGTGATTTTCTCCTTTTGCCAATGACTTTGTACTGCAATTCTAACGCCCATAACCTTTGAATACTTGACGTGTAATTTTGTTCTGATTTATTATACTTTAAATAATATTTGATTGGTATAAGCTACATGATGTTATCACTTGCTCTGGGCTTTACAGGTGCATCTGAGTGTTTGCCACACTGAGAAATCTATCACAAGCATTCTGAAAAAGCTATAGACACTAAATCAAATGGCTTATTTCATATAGTGGCTGTTGTAATAGATTTTTAAATTTCACATCACTAGAAAAGTCAGTTTTAGAAACTTTTTTTTCTTAAGAGAAAAAATAAAGCTCAGTTTTCTACTTCTAAATATACACATAGAGATTACAAATATGCTATTAAATTGTCTGCTTTTGAAAATTATATACAGATCCATCAGCAAAAGGGTATACTGCATTTTTATAATTCCCCTATCCAGTGTGATCTCAGTGTACTTCTTATGAAATTACATAGAAGAAACTGACTCTACTGCAGTTTTTTTTGATAGGGGATGCAAATGTTATCTGTTTGAAGAAAACTGTCCAAAGGCATACAGAAACAGCCACCATTTTTGTTTAGAAGAACATAAATTTCCTCTTCCACTTAGCTCTTCTGATTAGTTCATAGGAAGGTCAACCATGGAAAAATAGGCCAGTGGTACAACAGAGTAGAAAAAAAAAATCAGACTTATTCTCTTCTCAGCACTGAGAAAAAACTCAGAAAGATCCCTCATACATCTCCAGCTTTACCTAAGATACAAGATTCATTTTTTTATTTGTGAGACAAATTTCTTTAGTACAGATGTGATCCTCTACCAGAATAATGTGGCTGAGTCTCATTTGCAGAAACAATATTTGAATCTCAGATGGGCTTTTCACAAACCTGTGAGGGTTGTCATAAGGTTTTTTGTGGGAGAACAATCCTTATTAGATAAAATACATCTGCTTTTTAAAATTATAATGGAGATGAAAAACAGGAAAAAGAAAATTTCTTTGCTAAATATTTTCAGTGCTTAATAGTCTGTATCCAAGTGGCCTAAACTTGCATAGGGAAAGGTGTTTCCACCTTCTGTCTCTACACAGACAGATATATGCACAAAACATATTGGTTTATCTCAAGAAACATAACACTTTCCAGTCCACTGGTATAACTCTTTCAAAATCTTTAATTTTTACTTAATTTGGAAAGGAAAGAAACACAGCAGTAAAGTTTATAATTTTATATTTAAGTGGCAAAAAATTATGAATAAACACAAGAGCTGTTTTCATATTCTGAATGACTTTTTTGCCTTTTAAAAATTTTACATACATATATAGTTACAGCAGCAGATGGATTTGTTTATAAGGTTAAAAGTATAGATTACAAATATGTCATTTAAATTCAACTTTCCAGCCAGCTGAGAAAGGAAAGCAAATGTTATCACAATTTAAACTTTAGGAAACAAATAATGTCTTAGCAGTGGGTTCTCAAGCTTACAAGTAACAGAATATATAATATGCTGAAACTGAAAAAGAACTTTAGGGAAAAGAAAATAATTAAAAATAAAAAATGTACAGCAGTTTGTTCAATCACAGTGAACTGACATTTTAAATATCTCGTATTTATTCTTCTTTAATTATCACTCTTCACAGAGTGAGGATTAGGCTGAACTGAAGTGTGTGCTACAGAACTAGCGCTGCTACTAGCAACTTGCATTATTTTGCCTGCCAGTCATTTTATTAAGCACCTACCACCTTGAGTTTTATCACAGCGGACAGCATATGAATAATAGAACTTTAGGAACTTTGGAAACATAATTCACTTTTATAGTACAGATTTGTGCAGCAGATAAACACTTGGTTTAAAAAATTAAAAGAAAAAGAACTGCATGTGCCAGTCCCACTAGCAAGAATAAATAAGACAAGTGTTCCTCCTAGAAATGTCATTTAGAGGCATCATTATAAAATTCGGTAGTAGTTATTCGAACAAAGTCTAGCAAACCAAGAAACACCATTAATGAAAAAAGGAACAAAATAATTATCTCACCCTGAAGACAGGTAGGTTTCTTCAACAGCTCTCAGAGGAGCAAACTGTAAAGGCAATGGAGATCCACAGAGTCCATTTCTCTCAGCCTACAAAGATGATATTCAGTGCATCACAGCAGTGCCTTAACAGCTCTACTAAGCCCTTCTCATAAGTGACAGGTTTCAAACTACACAGAGCTTTAGAAATTATTTCAGATTTGAGCAGTGCACAGAGGAAAGAATGTACTTTAAAAGCATGAACAAAGGTGGAGGATGTGAGATTGTGAAGGTCTACCTGCCTAAAAAGGACAGAAAAGTTCATAAAGCTTTCTGCTCACTTCTTTCCCCCCTGAGAAAATAATATATTGAAATTATCTAGTCTTCAAAGACTGGATAAACTTGATTAAATATAGACATCTTCAGCACTGAAGTAATCAATGTCTTCCTACAAACAGTCTGACCAGGTTAACTAATGAATGGAAAGAAGCACTGATTCTTAGGAAAGAAATAATCTCATCTTAGCATAAACATGTAAAGCAAGTAAAATAAAGTATGTTCTAAGAGTGCCATTTTTGTTCCTCCATATAAAGATTAGGATAACTAGTTCATTTGTGATTTCCTGAACTGCAGATGTTTAAGACAGTTGCCTCCAAGAGAACTAAAGTATGTATTCATATCAGAAAACATGACCTATGTAGAAAGGGCTGTAGGTTTCTAGCTAGTCCTCTATAGTAAAATAATCTACCAGAAGGTACTGGAAAGCTGCTGAAATGTATTGTGCAAAAAAAAAATAACAATGCTTTTTTGTCATAGTCCAGTTATCATGGAAAGAAAATGTGTAAAAGATATTCCATGAAGACACAAACTTTCAGATAATATCCTTAATTTTCTTCATCTCATATCTAAATGTGACAGATTCTTGTCACAAATGTTTTATGACACTTGGGCATCCCTAATAAATGCATATACTATATGTCTCTAATTTATTTAATTTACAGCAATGACCTTCATGAAAAAGTTATTCTAGAGGATTTCATTCTTGAAAAAAAAATTATGGCATAATATTCCTTTGAGCTTGCTGTCTGATTAAATATGTAATATAACTCAAAATATGAGAATGTCATAGGGCATCAGTGGAAAAGTGCTAGAAATACACACAAGGACATATACCATTACAACTTTGAAAAGAATAATTTTTTTTTAATCTTTATACTCACATCCATCCTCCTTTCCCTTTTATATAATTAGCTTTCCTCCATAACTTCTCTTATAACTCTTTAGCCTCTGGCTGGGATGACATGGAAAAGTTCCTCTGAGGCCAATGTTAATGTGGTTCTCTGAACTGCCTGGTAGTAATCACAAAGTATTGTTGATAAAATCTCTCAAGCACAACACCTCCAGGATAACAGCCAGAGGCCAAGAAAGTAAGAATGACCTGAAGTTCATTTCCCTTTTTGTGTGAAAAGAGAATGAACCTCTCTCTCTTCTGCTGTTCTTCATTTCAAGGTCAACTTAACATATTATGTTTTAACCGTGGTACATGATCAGTCAGTACATACCCAGCACCCTTATATTTTCTAAACTTTATTGTCTGTGGTTCATTATTGAAATAGAAAATGAACACCATGCTATCATAAGTAAAGTATCTGTGTAACAGTGACCAGTGACCAATCAACCAGTCCTGGTTGATTGTTGAAACTGATGGATTTTTTAAAAATCAATACCTTTGTAGCCTCTTGTGTTCATAAATACTGTTTATGAGGGACAAAAGCTACATCTCTGATACTAACCTTAAGAGTTCAGAATTCAGAATAGTCAGTGTTGTGCAGCACACAATGTTAGCCATTAAATAAATATTTAGTGTGTGATTTTTTGTTTATTTTCTGGAACACTGCTTTATTTTATATTTTCCTATTGTGAAAATTATCTTGTAGATCCTGCTGTAGTATGCTGAACATAATTACTCTCTTGTTAGAATTCTTTTAATTCATCAATAATAGTATGTAGATTAATAGAGGGGTGTGCAACATACATAAAAACCTTTCCTTGTTTCTCAAATGTCAATGATTTTAAAGTTTCATTTTAAAAGTAACGCCAGCTGTGAAATTCTTTTTTTTAAAATTTATTTAAAGCCCTCTGCAGAATGGAGCTGGCTTCAGAAATGTGTTTGAAAGGTATTTTCAGGCGAAAAAAAAGAATCATTCATCTTAGAAATTCCTAATGAAGTCTTAGTGCATACAGTATGCCTTCAACACATAGGACTATGAATAGCAGCATAAGAAAAAAATCAAGCAGCCATTATCATTACTATCATCATCAATCATCAGCCCCATCACACAGGTTTGTGCATGTGCTGTAACGAAAAAAAAAAGACAGAAAAAAAAAGAGAGAAAAAGAGAAAAGGCACCTTCTAATTCTAGATTGCTGAATAATTTTAACTAAGCAGCAGACTATTCCTTTGAATGGCCTCTCGGAGGAGATTACAACTCATCATCAGCTCTGTCATTAGTCTAATCAATATAATTCTGTTATATTTGCTTCTTATTTATAGTGGCGGCACTCATAGGAAAGGTTATCAGCAACCCCTGTGTGAGCATTCTTTGTCCCCATGGATGCACAATATGTCACCAGCTGTCAGTCAGATCATCACCGACATGGACAAGAAACAGCGGCTGTGTGATTGGCCTGTGCAGCATACTATATTCTTCCAGAAGAATGAACATGACTCCAAAGGTACTATCATAGATGTAGAGCATGGAGATTTGGTGTGAATTCCCTGCTAAGTCAGTCACGCCAAATTATTTTTATGATGTATTCCTAAAGAGGCCCTTGGTAAAGATAGCGGATTTGGTTCTTTTGTTTTCTACTAGTCTACTTGTCAGGAGGCTCAGATATACTTTTTTATAATTTTTCCATAATACTTACAGGAGTCTAAATGAGATCTGTGAGCCACTGAATCTTTATTGGGAAAATGCTGGGCTGAGCATTAGCATTGCTGTTTCCAACATACAATACTAACAAATGCAAGACTTTATTTTCCTGTCATGACAGTACTTTAATTTTCCTGACAAAATAGTTAACAGCAGAGGTAAAAATGTCATTTCAGCTGGCTTAAAATTTGATTAGAAATCATGTGATTTTGAGAGTAAAATATAGGTAAGAAAATTCACATCCAGATTGTGGGAAAATGCTATTTAGAGGGAGTTGTTCACAGGCTGTTGCTTTGCTTTTTTGCTTAGTACTACAATAAATTACACTGTTTCTGTGTGTATTGAAAGGGAGAATAATTGCACAGAAATAGGTGGTTTCAGAGCTCCAGGAGCAGAGCCATATGAAGTTTATGAGGTATCCACACACAGAGCTCCAAGAAAAATAATTTACCAAGCTTTCTGCAACCTTTATGTCCCAAAGTTCCCCAGATAAGTTTGGAACAATATTTTATTAATGCTTTCTAAGCTTTTAAACTTGCGCCAATATGAGATAGGAAGAAATTAGTTTATTAATCTCTCAGAAAGCCTCTAACATCTAAATAAACACATTAAAAAATCTTATCTATCAATGCCACTGAACTATAATCCATTATCTTAGACATCTGCACATACTTCAGAATTAGACACTGATATTTGCTGATGGCTTTATGGGCATGTCATCAGTTAAAGCTGATCAATATTTTCTTTCGACTTGCCTGGAATACTGTTATGGTTTAAGGGTTACCAGCCTGAAAGGGAAGGACTGGTGGTGTCTGTAGGACCCTGGAAGGTCAGAGATCAGTACTGTTCCCTCCCCTTTCCGGCCACAGTCTATAAAAATCCGAGGTTTTCACGGGCTTTTCCTGGGTTTCCTGGGCTGCTTCCTGTCGCATCTCGGGACGGATGGGCCTAGCTCCACGTGCTCGGCAGCATCCACCCCCATCTGCTCCCCGGCACCACTGCGGTCCCTGGTGATGAGTCACAGCAGTCGCAGCGACCACGAGGCACTGTTTGGACACTTCCACTCGGGACTACTGGGATTGGGTTTTGTATATAGTTAAATATCCTTTGTCCCTTATTAATTCCCTTTTCCTTTCCCCTGTTGTTTTCATTAAACTTGTTACAGTCTTAACTTCCAACCTTGTGCGAAGCATTTTTTTTTTATTCTCTCTCTATTCCCTTTTCTTAATCCTCCCCCCTGAGAGGGGTAGGGGCAATAGAGAGAAAATCCTGCTCTCTCTCTCTCTGACCCTTAAACAGAGACAAATACTTAAAAAAAAAGGAATTCAATGTAAAATACCCCAGTATTAACATGAAACTCAAGTGTAGCAGCTTCTGTTACGCATTTTATCAAAACAGCTCTTGCAGGGTTTGATGGTTTTTTTGCTTTTGTTTAATTTTCAGCCTATGTATGACGAGCCATGTTCTGCATAACTTTGCTAAGAAGACATTCAACTTTGATATATCGATGTAATAATTGAGCTTTTGTATTGATTTTTAAAAAAATGATTACATGATTTGTAAAATACCATATTACTTCAAGTTTATGCTGTGATGGCTTATATAGGTGTCTTTGACTTCTTATTGATCTTGTCTCAGAAAAGATCTGAGCACAAAGACTTCTGTTTTTCCTTTTTATCATTAGAGTGAGAGGAAATTAACTGCTATATATATAGATCAAGGCTCTTCCTATGGATAAAGCATACCTTAAATATTGTCAGAAAAGTCAGAGATAGATAACTGGCAGCATATGGATGGCAGAGATCCACTTCTCCAAGCCAGTCCAGACTAAGTATGCTGAAGAACTCAGAAAGAAGTAAGAGCCGTATAAAAATTGTACTGAATTATATTCTCTAAATCCTGTTGGACAAATATTCATACCTTGTACAGTGGTTTGCTATAGATTTATCTTCACCATTGCACTTAAATGTGCTTAATAAACAGATTTATCATTGCTAAACTTAAGACTATTTAATCAGGAAAATTATTCCTTATTATCAGTTAACAAGTTTCTTATGGTAGCTCTTAGTTTACACCACACTGAGTGGAGTAAAACAAAAACCAGAGGAAAAGGAGAAAAAGCAGACAGTCTTAGCATGGCATCTCAATTATAGACAAATATTGGAAAATATTCTCTGTATGAATCATAAGTCTCATCAAGATGACATTACCGCTGATTTTTGATTTTACTCTTGTTTTATATATTGTATGTGTGATAAGACAAAGTATCAAGACTCAGCATAATAAAGCCAGATGAAAACTGAGCAGAGACTACTGCTATTCTTATCTTTTCATATGTTTATATGGCAAACAGTTCTTCCTCCTTTTTTTCATTAAATCAACTTAAAAAGTTCCTGAAAACTTCAAAATGAATTAGTGATACCATTGACCCATAGTATTCTATCAAGATATTTATCTAGTTTTCATTAGCACAGGAAAAGAACATACAAAACCACTATCTAAGTAGAGTTAGATTTCCCATATGTGCTATATGTATTTCCAGAAAAGTGAAATTTAGGGCTATGCCTAAAACTGGAACAATCTCTGAAAGCCTGCATGCCTATATCAGTGACTATGACATCAGCTGTTTCAAATATAGTTAGGTAATACTGGATTTCATTACCCAGAGCAGGTAGCTATCTGTTCCTAGGCTTGGACAATGTGTAAATAATTCAGTACTGTTAGAGTCATGTGCATAGTAAGTCCAAATTGCATTCACATGAACCTGCAGTTTCCACCTATGTAGGCTTTTTTCCCATATTATGCTTCTATAGCATATGATTTGCAAACTCAGAGGAGATCATAGTTATACACACCTACTATCATGGAGGAAGCAAGATAAGTGTTATCAAAGTGAGCAAATTTTAACAATCATGTTTGAAAGAAGTCTGTTACACAGTTTCAGGATGATCACTTAGTCTAGACCTCAATAGCATTGGTAGGCATTTTTTTCCTGGACCTAAATAATGCTTTTTAGAGCTGAACAGCTGTAAACATAATATTCTCAGAATATTAATAGCCAAAATAAGAAATGCAATTAAAATCCTTTTAAAGTCCATTCAATGAAAGTAGCAAAATACTCATTGGTGACTATGAAATCTGCTTTATAGATGACCCAGTTGTCTTTTGATGCTTTTAAGTTATGTGGTTTTCAAATAACGTTTGCAGTCATTGTTACCCATACTTTTTTTATTATAATGAGGAGTAGAACAAAATGGAACGTGCAATGGGTTCACAGGAGGAGTGACCTCCTGTAAAAGTATTTGTAAACACCACAGAATGCTGCTTTTGTTCAGTACAATTTAAATTCTTCACTGGATATTAAAGTTTAAATGAATTTAGTGCATCCAAAAGTTTCCAAACTGACCGGTAGGGAAGCTGCAGATTCTTGTATATAGAGGGGGGAAAAAAAAATTATGCAAATGGGATATTACCCACTTCAATATCCTCTGACCTTTTTATGGAAGGATTGACTGAAATGTACATGTCTAGACAGCATTCATTCCATTACTCTGTTTATTTCCTGTGTATAAGTCATAATTCTTTTAAAAAATTAAAAAGTTTCCTACACAGTCCTTATTTTTATACATAGAAGCAGACTTATGATGAATATGAGAACACAAAATGTTGATCTGTTTTATGAATGTTTTATATTACTATGCACAACTGGATGATATAAGAACTAAACCGAATCTTTTTTCATGCATAATGTAACTGGAGTTTGTATATGCCAACAAAGTTTCCTCTCAGTTGGCAGTTTCTCATTGGAGAACTAAAATTACTCTTTGGATATAAGTACAAACTTAACTCTTTTAGAGATGATGATCATGTCTTCAAATTAAACCATAAATGATTTTGAAAGATTGTGGCATCTGCCAACAATTCATCCCAAGTATTGAATTGTCAGAAACTGAAATGAGAGAGTTTGTAACACAGTGACTATAATGTGCCTTTCCAGTGGGTATCATACGTTAAAAGATGACAAAGTATTTTATTATTACTAGCTAAAGAAATTATTTCTTCACTTAATTATTTGTTGTTCTTTTGATATAGCTTTTTTTTCCTAAAAACTTGCCCTTTTTTTCAGTTTTGTAATACTTAGTGCCCACAGCCATACTAATTTCACTGTATGCTGTCTACAATATCTGTAGTCACAAGTGTAACTCTTCTCTTTACTCTCAGCTCTAGGTTTCTCCCAGAATTGCATCTTTCCACATTTGTTTTTCACAGTGAATATTTACATTACATAAAATCTTTCCATTCTCTTAAAACATTACACTCAAGCATGTCTTTAAGTACTGGATTAATCCAATTTAATTTTAGCTGTTTGCTGCATCAGAGAATAAGTCACCTGGTAGCCAATGGGAAGAGATGGACTTTTCTGGATCATCTCCTAGGAAATCTGTTGTCCTAAGTTAAACTCCTAGAATAAGTTCCTAAAAGAAGAAAATGGGATCAATCCAACAATTGTGACTGATGGTGTTTCATGAGATATCAAAAATTTTCCCTTAGGGATTGAAAGGAACACCCTACCTGAGCACAAGTAAGGCACAATAACCACTTTTTATGATTAAACAGTTTTTCAGGATTAAGGTGACATACACTGAACAATAATAAAATAATTCACACATTATTCACAAAATAATAGTGCTCTGTAAAATTATGATGTAACACAGTTGTTTTCTATTGTTTAGATTATTGTTTGTAATACTATGCCTGTTTGGATTTTTGAGTCTGGGTTTGGGTTTGTTTTGATTTTGTTTGATATAGACAAGGGTATTTTCTACCACATCTCATTTTCTATATGACTCACAGGAGCTCAACCAGAATTTGTGGCAATTATAATTTATTGACAGAGCAGCACTTTCTCATTTGTAATGAAAATGATCACTAGAAAGATACTTTCACTTTTGATGGATGATTTAGTAATGTGACCAAATATATGATCAGTGAATAATTAGTTTGACATGCAGGGGTAATATACAATTGATGGTATATGTGATGGTTAATCATCAATTAACTGGATAACTTCTGTTAACTCAGTATAAGTAAACTGTTTGCAATAACCATTCTGATGAATTATGGATAACAGGAAGCTTAACACCTATAAAAAAAAAAGGCAGGGGGGAAGTCAGGTAACTATAGCAGAAAACTATATATAAGTTGCCCTAACTTCAACTTCCTGAACAATTCAGGAGCAAATAATAAAAGAACCTATTTGCAAGTACATAGAAGATTAGAATGAAGTACGCAGAACACAGAATGGAACACTGTGAAGAAAAGGTAGAGTCAAACTAACCTAAACAATCTAATCATTCTACAAAGTGACAAATTGAAAAGGAGCTTTGTGTCGTATAGTTTAACTTTTGCAACTTGTTCTTTGATATGACTTTTTTTAAGAAAATGAGAGAATTGTAGTTAAAGTACATTGCGTTGGATGTAAACCAGACTGGATATCCATAACCACAGAGAAGGAAATAAACTCTTCTCCATAATTGTGGTGTGTCAGGAAACAAATAATGAGTTTCAAAAGCAACACAGAAAATTCAGAATAGACACTGGGGAAACATGTCTATGCAGAATCATAGAGAGAGCTTGTTCTGCCTTAGGGCAGGGAAAAGGACTAGATGACCTCTCAGTGCCGTCTTAGTCCTGTTTTTTCTGAGATTCTATTATGTAGATATCTAAATATGAATACATTTTTCAAAATGTTGTAATACCATACTTAATATTTTATAATACTAAAATAGTTAATACTATCCAATGAATGTTCATAATGACACCTGTAATTTTATTTTTTTTTTACTTATAGATTAAATTGTGAATGGTATTTGAAGAAATATTACTGAGTAAAAGTGCCATCTATTATCTAAGATTTAATTTGTGAATCAATATCCAAAGAAAAGAGTCAAGGTCATTACATTTTAATATAATTTCATAACTATACATTTTATTTCTTGATAGGACCATTCAGACTGATTATTTTTTTTAATGAAAGAAGAACCAGTGGAACAGTTCCAATAATTAAGGATGTATCTGATCTGGTCTCTTTTACTTTCAATGAGATGACTTCTATTCATCTGTACAGTTTCTGTGTGGCAGAATAACAAACTTGGACTTCAGGAGTGATGATAATTAAATTCAGCATTTTCAGAGGACTGAAAAGTAGGATTTCATGGGAGGCTGACCTGTACAGCAAAGAGACTGATGAGATTCAGTTTTCTTCATGGAAAAACTCGTTAAAACAGAAGAAGGTCAGTCCCAATATTAATAAGGTGTGGCAGAAGGCCAGCTGAACCAGCACTTTAATCCTGGATGAGCTCAAGCACAAAAAGATAGTATACAGATGCTCCACTCAGGAGTAATAAAGAAACAGTGCCTAAGTCTCTAGGAAGAGAATTAAGCAAACCACAGTTCAGCTGGTGTTGAAAATGACAAGAGATGTGAAGGGAAGCAAGATGCATTTCTGCAGGTAAGCAGAGAAAGAAAAGACAGATAAAGCAAAATGTGGCCCTGAATGAGACAAATATCTAGCTACACAGGATACTGAAAAGCCTGAAGTACTCAGCACATTGTCTACCCAACAGGGTTTGCTCTCACACTACCCAAGTCTCAGGGTAGTAGAAGATTATAGGGTAGAGAAGTGCTACCAAATGTACTAGCAGACAAATTAGATGGATGGTGTCTTAGTGACCACTTGAGCAAGATTTATGTATACAAGTCCATGGGACTAGACTGGATGCATCAAAAGAGACCGACGCCATTCTTAGGCTGCCTTTATCATCTCTGAAAAGTTACTGAGGTTAGAAGACATCCCTGATGACAAGAAAAAACAAATGTGATGCCCACGTTCAAGGAGAAAAACTGTCAGGCCAGTCTGTGTCACTCCTGCCTCTGAGACGATAGTACAAATCCTGCTGGAAGTCATTTCCCAAACACATAAATGACAAAAATGTCATTGTGAACGGTCAGTATGTTGTGTGTGACCACATTTCATGTGTAACGATGCTGATTAGCTCCTGTGATGAGCTGATTGACTCAGAGGACAAGAGGAGGGTGTTAGTTGTCATTTATCTTGTCTTTAGCTATGAATTTGACACGCTGTTTCACAGTGTTCATTTAGCTAAATAGAGTTATAGATAGGCAGACTATGAGGTAAATAGAAATCTGACTAGATTTACAGGCTGCCAAAGAAACTAATAGATATCACTTCAAAGTCCCACTGGTGTCCAGGTATTAGTGGCATCCAGCAGAAGTTAGCACTAGAGCTGATGCACAACATGGATGATGGGATGGGCTGCACCTTCATCAAATTCATAGATGACAGGAACCTGGGAGAACAGAAAGAAACACTGGAGTGCAGGAGTGCCATTTAGTCAAGGTGAAGGAATGCAGTGAAATTCAGTAGAAACAAATGTAAAGTTCTGCACCTGGAGTGGAGTCAACCCATGCAACAGGACAAGCTAGGAACTTGCTGTGCAAAGGAGGAGTCCCGAGGAGCAGAAAATTGAACATGAGACAGCAGAGTATCCATGTTGACTGCAGACAAGACATTCAGATTCTCCTCAGACATGCTCAGTGAAAGATCAAAAAACAACAGACAGATACAAGTTACTGCAAATAAAATTTTTATTAGATATATAGAAAAAAAATTCTTCATGATGGTGGTGGTCAAGCACTGTATCAGTGAAATCCGTGAAATATCCATGACTGTTAGATATTCTCAAATCCAGGAAATCTAACAGTTTAAATTCCATGTTAGCCCTGATTTAATCAGATAACCTACAGGGTCCCTTGCATCCTCACAATTTTTTGGTTGTATTTTCCTTACAATTTTTTCCAAAATTATAAAAAGTCTACCTGTAATACCATATTTGTTTAGTTAACCTTAGCTTCTCCTTTCAGAATCTGCTGTTCTTTCCAGCTTCCTTAGCTGACAGAGTTTTTAAAAACTCCTGTTGAGATTTATTTCTTTCAGGTGTTGTACTCATTATCATGTTAGCCAGTGCTTGGCCATGTTGTGATTATTTCTTTACATTTCATTCATTTTGAACACTTAATCATTTTTGTTGCACTTTTCTGAACTCCCTCTGATTTGTTAATATATGTATGATATTGAGGTTCCCAGAACTGAACTTATTCTTGCAGGTATGATCACACTGGGATCATACAGGAGGAAACTATTGTCTGCCTGCTGTGTGACATCAATGTGACAGATTCCTTGCTCTCTAACAATAACTGTCATTTCATTTAAAATGGGAAGGGGAACGATCGTTCTATATATCTTTGCAGGCCTAGTACCCAAATACAGACATGCACAAACATGCACAAACAGCCAGATATACACAGACATAGACAAACATACACAGCTGAGAGAGCTAGAGCTAGTTTCTATCTATCTAACATCCCTTGTCCAGATGATTACTATACGGGAAAAAAAAAAAAATCTCTTGGCCTTTTTGCAGCAGGGGAAATGGGAAAAATAGCTGGAAATAATAATAATTAACAAAAAACATCAGAACAGATGTAGAGGTATATAATTATTGATTCATTTCCCTTGTATAGGACCTGGATATATAGAGATGTAGTGAAATGCTTTTATTAAAAAAACCTGAATATGACTGTAAATTATAACATCTTTTGATTAAACAAATCACAAAATATAACTGAACATGAACTGGAGGAAGATACCTTGTGATATAGGGAGTAGAAATGTTCTCAAAAACTGCTTGCATTTAAATTTAAGCTCTTCCTCCCTGGCAGACTATCATCTGGATTCAAACTCACAGTGTCATATAAGCCATCCCTCCTGTTTTCGCAAAATTTTCTTTCTCTGGTCTTGATCAGTTTGGGGAATCTGTCTCAGTCTGTCCCAAGAGAATCATCTTCACAGCAAAAGCTTCAGACTCCACTTCACACCTGACTTTCAGTAAGATGAAGCATAGACTAAAGGATCTTACTCCTCCTCAATTATATTCCTAGATGAAATACAGTTCAGACAGGTTCACAAGAGAAGGTTGTGAACTACAAGCAAGAAGTGAGTTCAGAGGGTAAAAATGACAATTATTTTTCTACATGAACAAAGCTGAGAAAAGCATTGGCCTTTTCCTTAAAAATATGTCACACTGAACGTCCAATACTGATATTTTTATAGTCTTTCTTCACACAAACGTCCCCCCAAAAAAACCCTAAAAGAATCTGAAAACATCAATTTTATACCAACATCTGATTACGCTTTTTAAAAAAGAAATATCTAGAAAGCACTGCAGCATTTCATGACAAATAATCCTTTATAGGTGAAGCAAAAACTTGGGATGATCTATGTAGAGCTATTTACCCTTATCCTGATATCCACCCATTTAAAAATCACATTTTGTGCTTCCAGATAATTCAGTTGGAACACAACCTGCTTAAAACAGGTTTGGGCTGCATTCCTTGCCATAAACTTACAATCTTTGAAACCAAAAGGAACACAAAATGTTGATTTTGAAGATATTTTTACATGCATTTTATCTGCTGGCACATTTGTCAGCTGATCCTCAAGGGATATACAGTGAAATTAATTTCTGTAAACATAGCTAGTATGTCTTCAAGGCTGATCAAGGAACTGACCTGGAGAAGAGAGAGACCAGTGTGTCTTCCTCCAAGAGTCTATGCCACTAAAAGGCAGTTTTCAAATTAATCTCGTCTCAGTTTGCTGAAGAGAGACTTTAAATCAAATGAAATTTTTCAGACATAACTTCATGTTTTCATGAAGTTTCCTTCATGTTAGGATCTGGGAGGGAGTTGATCAGTTACACATTCTGCTCATATTCTAGGTTCATAGTCTTCCTGGTTTGGTTTTTTTTTTTTAATTTGTTTTTTTTTCAAGTCACTAAATACACTGCTTTGGCTAGATATCATCACTATGCTTGTGATTTTAACTGCTTTCTTAGGCACATGAACTTCACTCTGAAATCCTGCTAAAACTCTTCTAGATATTTGCTGAAGAAGAACACCATGGGAAAACAAAGCATGTGGAAGAGAAACTTCTCCTTTAATGGAGAACAAAACATAGTGGTGTAGTATATGTTTCAGTTATTACACAAGGAATTTTGGTTGTAGAAATATATGTGCAGCCCAATTTGCCTGCATAACCTTTGGGTTCCTTTGCACAGTCATTTTGAGTTTTCTTTAATGTAATGTAATCGTGTAACTCTTTTTAAAAAACAGTTTTCACATTTCTTATGTTGGTTTGTTTTTCTTTCTCCCCAGATATGTCAATTCTGTAAAAAAAATCTAAGTGATTAAAAGTCACCTGACTTGAAACTGACATTTTGCTGACTGGTTTCCCTTGTTTTCTGTTCAGAGACAGAAGAAAATCCCATCAGAACTTCCACTGGTTTGGCTTGCATGACACCAGACAGACAAATTTTGTTTTGTTGTGGACTATGTTAATGCCATTTCTAGCATATTATATTGCTGATCTTTCCATAAATATAATTTTTCAAAAATATTATAATTTATTTTCTCATATAATCTAAGGATTAATCTAAGACTAATCTAAGGGCATTTTGAGTGTCACCATAATTAGTACGGTAACGTTCCCAAAAGTGCTTATGGAATAAGGCACTAGAAACTAACAGTATTTTACTCTTTATAATGCTTGGGCTAGCGAGATCACAAACATATCATCATCCTTCTTTCTTGATCCTGAGTGTCATGATTGTGTCTGTTTTCAACAAAGCTCATTTTTTATTTGCTGT
>NW_010172880.1:11521-19682 GCF_000695765.1 Mesitornis unicolor | reverse complement strand
AAAACACAGAGGCTTTAGTGGGCATTATTTACACTTTGCTGTGAAAGATAGGCCTCTCTTTGAACTTGAGCTCTCTTCAAACATAGAGCCAGACAATAAAATATAGGACAAATAGAATTTATTATAATGCCAGCTATGAATATTAATGCCTGAAACATAATCTTACATTTTAGGATAAATATTCTTGTTAGAGACTAATAGTACCTATTTTCTAATGATGGGGATCATATAATATCTTTTCATCAGCCATGCTGCTAATCAACATGAAGCAAAACACCACATTATTCAGAGAACAACCATTTCTCTGTGTTCTGAACAGTAATGGAGTCTGCCAATGCGTTATAAACCAAAATTTATTTGAAGCCACAAAAATGCTCCCATACAGTACTTCATTTGGTCACTGATAGCAAACACAGGGTCATAAAAGACCCCATGGTTCCAGTGGACTATCAGGGATGCTTAATGTCCTTGACATCTGACAGCAACAGTCAGTCATGCAAATGACTTTTGAATGTGGGTAAGAGCTGCAACACTCCTTGGTTCCAAAAAGGGTAGTATGAGAGAGAGAGTCATATCTTACATGGCAGTAGCACACCATACATGTCATCTCAGATGATGTGGGTGGCATCCTGCCTATGTGGGAATGTTGATAAAGGGGTGGGGCATCAATCTCCGAGAGAGACCTACACAAACAGACACTCTTATAAAATTCCCAACAATTCACAGCTTCTGTTGTATTGCCAAGATTAGATCTGAAGGTACTAAGTAATATGACTAAAGATCTTTTGTGTCTGTATATGAGTTTTCTTTGATATGGCAAACTAAAGTTTGAAGGCAGTGAAGTTCAAGCTAGAAATAAGATGGAAAAATAAGGGCAGCATATTATATGAACTGATTGTCTACAGAACCAATAGATACACATCTAGAAAGTTTAGATGAGTTCGTTTGTTCCTTTTTTCTAAACAGTATACCGTGGTTCATTCATTGTTGCTTGACAGGAACTCTGGACAAAAAGAACTTCCCAAGTATCAGTCTTCTAGACAAAATATCCATCAAGAAATAAATCAGTTATCAAAATGAAATTAATGGAATGATATTTTCTGAACACAATGTTTTTGAGAAGTAATTAATCATTATTTCTTTTCCCATTTAATTACAAACAAAGATTTGCATGTATAAAAAGTATACCAGACCTCTGAAAAACTTGTCTAAATATTACCTTCACATATGATAGACAATCACTTTCTGGGCACATCTGGTCATTTTGCACATTATAATAGTAATCATCTTAATCTAGTGCTTTGCTTATCCATGTCATGGAAAGCAGCTTCAAAATACTTTGTAAATTCAAAGTATCTAACATAGCATATACATTTCTTCTCTATCTGTAAGGCTGTTATCCGACCACAGAGAAGAAATTAGATTATTGTGACAAGCTTTGTTCCCAAGAAATCTGTGCTGGCAGTTACTCTACTCTTATGTTATCTCCAGGTGCTTATAAATTGTTTGATTATTTGCTCCAGCTTTTTATAATAGGAACTAAAGCTGACTCACATATAATTTTCCATTCCTACTTTTCAACCTCTTTGAAGAGGAGAACTGTGATTTTCTTTTTTCCAGCTCTCCAAAACGTCATAATCTTTCACAAATTCTGTAAAGTTTCACAAATTCTGTAAGGTTTCACAAATTCTTTAAAGTTTTCTAAGTAAAATTCAATTGGACTATCCACCGTAGAACTTCTAACTTACATTAGAGTTCTTTAATGTACTTTTCCTTCCTCCTGACTGAGTCTTTACCTCTTTCTTGTTATGTGTCACCTGCCCTATCTCAGACAATCTTTATAGCAAAACTTGAATCTAAAAAGAACATTAAGCACTTTAGCATTCTTGGTATTATCATCAGCTCTTCCTTCCTCTGCTTTTTCCTTTACCTTCATCTTGATACTAACATGCTTACTGAATGTCTTCTTGTTGCTTTTTATGACCCACATCAGTTGTGCTTTATTTTACGTCTTGAAATTCTGTGATCTTTTCTCTACGTGTATTTGCCCTTAATAATTTGACCTTTTTCTGTGTTCTGTATACCCCATTCATGCAACTGAAATCACTGAAGGATCAATACTTCACCAAAGCCTGTTATTTTACTACAATTTATATCATTCCAATATTTGCATAGTCTGTGATCATGCTTTGAATATATTTTCTTGATTAAAATGCCAAATTTTGTCTTCTTTAGTCTTGTTGCTCACAGAACATAAGTTCTCAAAATTCTTAATTATTGTTCTAATAAATTTGCATGTTCAAGGTTCATTTAATCCAATATCTGAGAGTCAACAGTTTTCCCCAAGGGAAAACTATACAGGCAGTTGAAGGTATTTTAGTTTTCCCTGTTCTGTGGGCTTTCATCTAGCTCCCACAATCATCCAGACATTTCATCTAACAAACCCCCTGCTATTGAAGGACATACCCTGGATATCCCCTATTCTCTTGCTGTGGCACATTGTAATTTGTTATTATCATTGCTATTGGTCTTAAACTATTCTAAGGCACTAAAGATACTCTTGAGGTTTCTGGATATGCAGAAATATGTGAAGCAAATATTTAGAACAGCCTACCTATTATGTATTTAGTCATAATTATCCAGGGACATTGACTTGAGGGCCAACAGATCTTCATTAGTCTACATTCCTTTGACTTTAAATTCATGTATGCACTTGTTAATTTTTTTTTGCATACAAATTAGCATTTTACCTCACTTCTGAATACTTGTGAAGAAAGCTCTTACATCTAATGAGTTCTTTGTCATTTGTTAGCCAATTATTTGCACTCAAACAGAGAATCTTACTTTGTCCCTTTTGTAAGTTACTTTTATCCTCTCTCTTCAAAGATAACCAGAAAATAAAGGGAAGCTCAGGAAAGCAAAAATTTACTCTAATTTTCTGATGAAATGTTAAAACTGTACATTATGGCTAGCTGATATGTATATTCTGCTGCAGCTGCATTTATTCTGTGTCTGTACTGGACAGGACGCATAGAATAAGAGGAAAGAAAAAATAATCTTAATTGTATATTAATTAAAATGAAATAACAGTTTGTAGAATAATATAAATGTTTAGGTTGGAAAAGATCCTTGAGATCATGAAGTCCAATTGTTAACCTAACACTGCCAAGTCCACCACTAAACCATGTTCCTGAGTGCCACATCTATACATCTTTTAAATGCTTCCGAGGATGATGACTCCACCACTTCCTTGACCAGCCTGTTCCAATGCTTGACAATGTTGTTGGTGAAGAAATTTTTTCTAATATCCAACTAAACCTCCCCTGGGGCAACTGGAGGTAATTTCCTCTTGTCCTATTGCTTGTTACTTAAGAGAAGACACCAACACTCACCTTGCTACAACTTTCTTTCCAGTAGTTGTAGAGACCAATAAGGTCTCCTTTAAGCCTACTTTTCTTATCTTTAAACAACTCCAGTTCCCTCAGCCACAACTCATAAAACCTGTGCTCTAGACCCCTCACCAGCTTTGTTGCTGTTTCCTAGACATGCTCCAGCACCTCAATGTCTTCATTGTAATGAGTGCCCCAAAACTGAACATGGTATTCAAGATGCAGCCTCACTATTGTTGAGTATAGGGAACAAACACTTCCTTAGTCCTCCTGACCACACTATTTCTGATGCAAGCCAGGATGCCATCGGCCTACTTGGCCACCTGGGCACACTGCTAGCCCATAGTCAGCTCACTGTCATTGAGCTTGTCATTGGCTTCACAGCTAGCGTTATCATGGAGAAACTCAACAGCTTTGCAATTCACCAATTCTGGATGCTTCTGTTTGATGACATAATTTCATTTATCCAGATAATGATAGAACATGTCTGAACTAATGATTTGTTTCCCTGGAGGCAATGCAAAATACACAAGACCTTTGAAATCTTACGAGACTGACAGGAGAACCTTCCTTTGGTGAATGTCAGCTTTTGAAGTGCTTTGAGCTGGTTCATCACACTTGCTCCATGTTCTTTTTCATTATTTGATTTTGAAGACAATCCATTTGTCATTGCCTGTTATCATAGATTTAAAAAATGGATTGTTTCCCTCATGTTTCAAGAGAGAATTGCAGATGTCAATGTGATTAGTGAGATTCTTGTCATTGAGCTCATGTGGTACCCAAGTATTGACCTTTTTAACATATCCAATTTATTTTAAATTATTTTCAACACCTGATATCTATATGTTAAGATTATCAGCAAACTCTTATGTAATTAAATGCTGATTGGATTTGATCAATGCCTTTATTTTGTCATTATGAACATCAATTGTCCTTCCTGAACACAATGCACCTTTAAAATCAATATCTCCAGACCAAAATTAGCAAACCAATTCTGATACTGTCATAGTTTTACTGAATCTTCACCATATGCATCACATAACATTTTTATGAGCTTGCACAGTGTTTTTTTCTATTTCAGAAGTAATACAGCAAACTATGATGAAAATGTTCCTTTTGATTTTCCATTTTGAAACGGATGTTAAATAAATGACTGTTAATGAAATTGTGTGTTTTCTTTTTCTAAAACAAGCTTGAACTGTCTTTTGCCAAGTTACAGAATGAATTTGTGTTTTAAAATTCTGTTAGTTACACTTCAAGACATTTATATCTACCTATTAAAAATCTCAGAATTACTTTTTGGCCAACCCAATATTTTCTTACGATTTTTTATTAACAGAGGAGTCATCGGTCTTCAATAGACATGGCTTTGATATGATTTGTTGCATTGTGTTGTAACCCTGTATCTCCTTTTTATGTAATTTCACAGGACTTTTTAGTGCAAAATAGGAGCAAATTTCTTATACAGACAGTTGTATTTAAGTGATACTTTTTCAGTATGATTTCTTAAATTACAGAAATTTTCATCATAAAAAAGCAAGTGCTTTAGCAAAAATAATTTTTTACAGAAATGTCTGCTTCTTCAAGTTAAAAAAGATAAAAATTTATTTTCTGACTTTCATTTGATGACCACAAAACATGTTATGGAGATAGTGTTAAGACATGACTCACTGTCTGCTGAGTAAATTATAAAAGTTTTTTTGAGAGATATCAAAAAATTACACTTATCCACATTTTTACTTAACCTCTGAAAATACTCAAAGCAGACTTCAGGTAAAATATTGAAATACATAAGCTCTTTGCAACCACAGATATGTGGGACAGGAAGAGAAAGCACATACAAAATTATGACTATATATATTATATACTTTGACTCAGGATAATAACCTGACTAAAATATAGAGCTCTATTCTGAGAATCAGTTGTGGAAATATTTCACCCTTGTCCAACACTGGTTTTGCTTCCAAGGTGCTCTCTGTAGAATCAGACAGACATTTCTAGGTAGCATGCAATTTGTAAGTATTGCCAAAGGAAAAGAAGGGTAATTGTAATTCATACTTATGTTTTATATATACTGTGTGATGGAAATTCATGTCTTCAGTGAGAATTTGATCTTTTAAAGGACATGTAGTTTCATTTAGAAAGGAGTCAAAATTCTGGCTTTCACCAAACGTTGTCCAAGGCATTGTTTTCTGGTTGCAAGTTAAGATCTCAAGAAAACAAGGCTTCTTACAAATTTTGATACACCTAACCAAACCACAAATATCTCCAATCCATGAAAGCAGTTTCAGTTAAGTTAATCTGATTTATTTTAGATGTCTTCATTGGGAAAATTCAGCCATTTAGAAGCCACCATGAGACATACTCCAAAGGCTATGTACTGAAGCTGACTTGTTAGTGTAGCCAGTTTTTATCCTGCAATGACAACTCAAGAATGTTACCAGTCAAGCTGTCCACAAAAATTTCCTCCAGCCATTTGTAGATTGCCTGCCAGCCTCCTGTGGTTTGGGATATAACTGGATTATGAAGTTTCTAGTGTTTTGGTTTGTTTTGTTTTAGAGCTTTATTTTGAGATAAGATATTTAATTACTAATTCTTTCTTCTCATTCCCTTGTGGAATGTCAAACATTAAAATCATTGTTGCACCAACAACTCCAGCAAGTCATACTCAGAGCTCAGCTTCATTCATGTAGCTCTATAGTATCTCCATTGCTCTTAACAGCTTTACTATGTCCTTAATCAAATAGTCTATGTAGTAAATTAAACCAAACAATTGACCATAATCTCCACTGCATTCCTTGTGCTGTCATGTAACCCTAACATGCAATAGCTACTACTCTATTTGATGAAAATTCCTGAAATTATGCATATAGTACATTGTTGAAACCAAAGCAATGTGTTTACAGTATGGAGTCAAAGGGAGCTGTCCTGTATAGCAGCATGCAGAGGAGTATGAGTGAAAGGTCTGCACAGGGTGGCAAGTGTTTGATCCCATCCATACCATGTACAAGGAACAGTTCTTAGAATAAACTGCGTCTTGAATTGGACCTTATTTTCATCTCAGAGCACACTAGATGCTTCCCTACAAAACAGAGCCCAGGTATTCCATCTTCAGCATGGAATGGGAATATGGGTCTGGAAACAAACAGAGTCACAAAGTTATGACATAGAAAATGGATATTATGTTATTGATACCTAAATATTATGTACTCATTTCACATCACTTAAAAGCTAGGCATGTAATTTAAACTTCTCATCTAGCTTGCTGACAAAACTAGTCAACAAAGACACATCGGTATCTCCAGAAAGCAACAGAAAGCAATTTATCCTAACTGGCTTAGGCATCTTTGTTCAAAACAGAGGTACTAGAATGGAAGTAACTCTTAATTTTCATTTCCAATTAAACAAACCTAGATGAGTACACTGAGTTAGTTTATGAGATAAATCCCAGCCCTAGACCTTATTTAATTACAATTGAAATTTAACAGGAACTGGAGCAATTCTTTCCAAACCTTTTAATTTCTACCATTAAACCATGACACTATTTAAAAGCTACACTATGTTAGGGAAATTTGATTCTGTACTTTTTCTAAGCTAATCATCCACTAAAAACACAAAAAAACCTTATTTTCTTCAATCCAGTAAAAAGAGTGTGCTAGACCACAGCATAGTGACCATAGTCATCTTCCAGATTTTTAGCACAGTCTACTGAAATGTACAATAAAGAAAGTATTTTGCTAATGTGAAGTAAGTATTTGTAAGTCAACATAGAATTTCAGGATTAACCATACTAAAGCTGAAAAACATGTGGGTTTTTTTATTTATCTATTAGTTTTATGAAAGAGCACACAATACTGAATTTGAGATAAAATCTCTTGAACCACCTGATATCTGTTTAAATGTACTGCAACTTTATCATAGAAGAAATGAAAAATGGAAAATAGCTTTTTAGGTCACATAGTCTACACCTTGCTATTGCAATATTTCAGTTTTACAGTTTTTTTATTTTCCTGTCAGTTTTGCTAACTCCAAAATCCCTCATGTCGATTTAGTGTTGCTATTTTAATATACATAAACATGTAGTATATGCACAAACACATTTAAGCAAACATTTGGGGGTTTTCAGCATGATGAATTCATGCTAGTGTATTTGGCAGTTCTCTTCTCCTTCTACATTCAGTCTGTGCTGTATGATAAGCTTAAATCTCTGCTCAGTACAGTAAATTATATCAGCGTCAGCCTGCATTACTGGAATTTAAAATCCCTTTTTTATTTTCTCTTTCGACTTTTTGTTTGTCCCTCTTATACACGTGTAAACTTAGTCTCTCATCTTCTCTCTCGTGCCTTGTTTCCCCTCTAGCCCAGCACACACAAAACCACTCACACACCTGAGATTTTTCAGTTGACTGAGATTCTACAAAGCTCTTTTACTGCAGAAATCCTCATGTGTACAGCTCGAGTTTTGTGGGTTAATTTAGAACCACTTCAACCTACTTTTCATCTGCAGAAAGAGTCAGAGGTTACAGTGCCTAGGGAAGGAGGAACGGGTGGCCAGAGACACCTCTGGGAGGAAGGAGGAGAAATGGAGAGAGGTCTTTGGTTCACAGCTTTGAGAAGCCAGAGAAACGGGTTTGGATATTGACTGTGAGTTTCTGTCAAGGTCAACAGGGTTCCTGATTCAGAATAACATCAAGATATTGTTCCTCTCACAGATATTGTCAGAACTCTCTAGGTTTCATATGTAAAATGAACACTTCCAAGTTCTGTTCAAA
>NW_010172880.1:0-11490 GCF_000695765.1 Mesitornis unicolor | reverse complement strand
GCGGTTCAGATACAAAATCCTTAAATGAGCAGATACTGTGATCAGAAATATCTGATCATCCTGAATGACAACTCATGAGCAGAGCAAGTAAGTGCTGTCAGACATCTTCCATTTGCATTTCAGAAAAATAATGACAGTCACCTTGAAGTCTTATAATAAAAAAATAACAAAACAGCATGTTCATTGTTAAATTGTCTCAGTCAGAGTCAGTATGGTAAGCAAATATGTACCATAATGAGTAGAGAGGTTCCTCATTCTGAGTTGTGATAAGATTAGATCAACAACAATTTCTGAAGTCTAAAGAAAATACTTTTATTAAAATGTGATGTGTTACCAAACTAAAACATGAACAGGAACAGATACCAAGATTATAAAAGTTAACTGTTTTGATTGTTTGGGGTTTTCTTGATAGAATCTCTTCTGGATTCAAGATTTGACTCTGACAATATGCAACAGCATATTGGGACAGCCTATCTATTAAAATGTACCTATCCTCTAGCTGAGGCTTAGAATCCTTACTCTTGTGAAAAGTATATACCATTATTTTTATAGATTAATGTAAATGGTACATAACTAATAAGAAAAGCTTTGTGCTGCATTATAGCTATGGGTTAGGTAATACAGTTTCTGTTCATTTGCTTTACTGGAATTATAAGCACTCAGGCAAAGTTAGACCTCCTTGAAATTTTCCAATCAAATTACTTGATATTTAAAAGTACTTTGTTTACCTTTCCTAATTCAAACAGAAGTTGCAATTGTTGTTCCCATTTAAAATATAGATGCAAACTACTGAAGATATTTCATCTTTATTGTAATTCCACAGACTAAGAATGAAATTTAAAGTATGTGTATAAGTACATATATATGTGTTTGTGTATATAGATACATATATATAGTGTAAAATTGTTAACAGAATAAATGAGGAAATTAAAATTGCCAGTATTATACTCAGTTGTTACCTGCTTTCTGGAGATAGTCACCTTGCAAGAGGAATGTTACAACAGAAGGCCAACCAGGCTCTTCTGCTGTAAACATCTGCTTACATTAGTTAAGCTCATCAACAGAAGTTTGGTGCAATTAACGTGCACAGCTTTAATGAAACATACAAAACAGTAATTGCAGCCATAATTATAATATAATTAAATTGTAATCATACAATTACAGTAAGCTACATAAAAACTTTGCCTTTGAAACAACTCAAAACAGCACTGTACCTTTTTAACATCTCATATCTACTTCCTTATAACATTTTATTCTAAATATATAGAGACACTATAGTATAAATTTAATAGGAAAGAACAACAACAAAACTTACATAGTTTACTTGACAACCTTGCATGGCTTTTCTGTGGATTTAATTTTTACTGAGCAAAGAGATACTCAAGTGCAAATGCACTTCTTATAGCTGTGGCCTTGTCAAATTTCATTAGGAAAGCAAATTTGCGTCTGGTCAACACTCAGGTAACAGACCTCCAAGGAGACATCAGGTGCTGCAGGAAATGATATTACAGACTCGATAAATAGTGTATTCCAAGTTGATCTCACAGCAATGTTAAGTGACATTGTGATTTGTACATGCAGCCATTGGAAGATATGACAGGATATCTACTGTCATTTATGTACACCAAAAAAGGTATAGCAGTGTCATATTAATAAAGGAAGGAAAAAAATAATAATTCTAGAGGTCAGTGTGTGTCTGAGGAGACCTGATTGTTTATTCCTGGTATTTAAGTTATTTAATCTGTTCTCCTTGCTGCCTAGCGACCTGTCCATCTCCTCATGTCATTGGTTTACCTGAAAAAAAAAGTTAAATTATGGTGTGGTCTGCTTTGGAATTGTCTAGCTTAGAAGTCAAATGTCATCTATTTCACCTGTTTATCTTTTTTTGTTTGTTTGATGGGGGTTTTTTGTGTGGGTTTTTTTTTTTTGCTTTCCCAACTGATTGCTGAGAGTCATAGCATATTGCTTTGACAGTAATTTTTCTTCTACTTTAACAAGTAAATATAATAAATATTAGAATTTTTTATGGCTTTGTACTTTTATTTGAATGAAAGCTATGAGCTGAAACAGGAAGGAAAATGAACTTTGCATAATGAATGCACAGTTTATATCAGATTTGAAAAACAATATCATCAAGTCTTTTTATACTGTCAAGCATTTAAGTAAGAAGGCACTTACTAACATCCCACCAGGATGGGACTCATGACCACACCTTCTACACTCTTTTTTTCATCCTAGTCCATTTCAAAACCTTCAAAACCTCATTCATGAAACTTCTACTTGTTGAAGTTCCTTCAATGTATGAGCTTGATATGTGTACAGATACAGGGGTGGCTTCTGTAAGAAATTTCTAGAAGCTTCCCCTGTGTCCAATAGAGACAGTGCCAGCTGGCTCCAAGATGGACCTGCTACTGGCCAAGGTCAAGCCAATCACTGATGGTGGTAGCACCTTTGTATATTTAAGGAGGGGGGATAAAATACTTCTGTACAACAGCAACTGCAGCAAGAGATAGGAGTGAGAATATCTGAGAGAAACAACTCTGCAGGCACCAAGGTCAGTGAAAAAGGAGTGAGGGGAAGGTGCTTCAGGTGTCCAAGCAGAGATTCCCCTGTAGGCTGTGGTGAAGACCATGGTAAGTCATCTGAAGCCCACAGAGGTTAATGGTGGAGCAGGTATACACTTGCAGCCTGTGGAGGACCCAATGCTGGAGAAAGTGGATGTGCCTAAAGGAAGCTGTGATCCTGTGAAGACCTCTAGCTGGAACAGGCTCCTGGCAGCACCTGTGAACCCGTGGGGAGAAGAACCCATGCTGGAGCAGGTTTGCTGGCAGGAACCATGACCTTGTGGAGGTCTCCATGCTGGAGGAATAATTTCTGATGGCCTGAGCCTTGTGGAAAAGATGCACGCTGAAGAAGTCATGGAGGACTCTCTCTCTGGACCAGAGTAAGTGTGTGAGGAGTCCCCTCTCTGAGGGGGAAAGAGCAACAGAGACAATATGTGATGAACTTGCCACAACTCCCATTCCCTGTCCCTGCACAGCTCAGTGGGGAATGAGGTAAAGAAAATCAGGAGTGTAGTTGAGCGCTGGAAGAAGGGAGAGGTGGAGGGAAGGTGGTTTAAGATTTTATTATAGTTCTCATTATCTTAATCTGATTTGATTGATAATAAATTAAATTAATTTCGTCAGGTTGAGTCTGTTCTGCCTGAAATGGTAATCGGTGAGTGATCTATCCTTGTCCTTATATTGACACATGAGCCTTTTGGTTTTTATTTGGGGTTTTTGGTGGTTTTTTTTCATCCCTTTGTCCTGCTGAGGAGAGGAAGTGATAAAGCAGCTTGGTGGTCACCTGGCATCCAGGCAGGGTCAACCCACCACAATAATATTCATTTTTCTCTATAAGTCTGCTTTTTTTAATCTGTACAAGTCTGTGATCCTGAATCCTTCATTCTCGACCAAAACATGAACATTATTCTGATACAATTCTCTGCTTAGAGATAAATTTCCTTGTGACATCTAAAAACTGTAATGGCATTCTCATTGTAAATGGATCATTTAAATAATACTGTGGAACATTAAAGAAGCATGCAGTAGTGAGCTAATGATGATTGCTGAATTTTCGCCAAACAGATTCTTAACACTGTAGTTCCATTTTACCTTGTTGTCTATTCATAACTGAATTACCAAGAATATTAAACTAAAGTGAAAAGTAAAATGGATAGCTATTCACATGAGAAAACGTTTATTTGTAACTATCAATGACTCCAGTGATTATGGGATCTTTGATTCATGGCTCTCACCTATGAAAATTATGAGTTACTCTCATCCCAAAGTTGTCCTTTAAATGATTCAGAAAATATTTTCAAGGCTATAGTTTTTGGCTTAAGAGAGGCCTGCATTTGCAGTAGTAACCAGTAGCTTTCAAAGACAACAAAAAATCATATTTTTCTTCAGTCTGCAGATGGGAAACTAAGACAACTAACTTTTAACTGTTTTTTCCAAGATAACATATACCAACCACCTTTGAAGTGTCTTGACACACTATGTAATGTCTACTAGATATGCCTGCCCTTTTAGCACTAGCATAGTGTAGAATATGAAAAAAAAAAAGATTTTTGAAGGTATGATACACTTGATGATACATTATAATACCTATGCTACATTTCACAAGTGATTTTCAGACAAATTTATTTATTTACAAGATGAAATTAGATGTGATGCATACTTTGCACTAGCAACACATTTTTGAAACAATGATTAGTGGTCTTTACAAAGATTTTCTACGTGAAGGCAAAAAGAATAATTTAAAAATTCACACTAGTCAGTTTGTGCATGCCAATATTTTCTTACAGGACCTGATCTGAAGATTTTTTTGGGGAAGATTCTTTTTGTTATCATCAGCAACCAACTATTAATAGAGACAAACCACTAAAGCAAATATTCATAAATGTACACAGGTTATTGCTGACTGTCCAATAAAATCAACATTTGACATATGGTGTCTATATAATTCATTGCTAATCCAAAATGTTTTGTGGAACATTCATCTTGAAAGCACAATATAAATACCAATGAAGTCACAACAGGAAGCAAATGATGAATAATTTCAGTGTCAGAATAAAATAAAGTAAAAGCAATTAGCAAACAAAAGGAGTCTTAATCAGAGAATAAAGTCTTTGAGCTTTCTTGCTGTTTAGTTTTATAGCTTCATCAAAGACTAGACAGTTCTAATTATACCTTTTAATTCAGTAAAACATACTGTAATAATGCAAGATTCCTTGCCTATTTCAAGACACTATTTCATAAGAAAAATATGATAACCTAAAATGCTTTCCACCAATGATCAGTGAGTAGGTCTATGCTGGTTCTGGAAGACAATAACCTGCACTGTGGCCAAAAACTGGGAATACAGAATGAGGAAAAAGGCATGAAAATAGAAAGACCAGAAAACAAATGGTCAAAAATAATTTGCACTACAAAATGCTTAACTGGACAAAAAATATTTTTCTGCATACAATGTGCAAAGGCACAGAAATCTGGTTTGATATTGAATTCTGATCTAGAAAATTTAGGCTGTGATACTACTATACTAGACATTGGGAATAATTATTATTTTCAAAAAATAATAGACTCGAGTCTTGCAAAATTATTATTTATTGCTTATACCCTTCTGCTGCCTGCTTTTCTATCTTAATGAAATAATGTACTTTTAATATACAGGAAGTTATAAGAAGAAGAAATTCACAGACCCAAATGAACCCATTTGAGGCCTGTAATAGCCTCACAGCAGCTGCTGACCTCTCTTCCCTGAAAGGAGACTAGGGCAGGTAAGTAGCTGGAGTTGGAAGAAATTTATTTAGGACTCAAGGTCCCTTTCACTGTTGCTTAAAACTTCATGTTCCCTTATGTGACACTTACGATTTTCTCTGCACAAGAGCAAACTTCAAATAATCTGATGTAGTATAATGTTTATCAGGGAAAAAAATATGTGCATTTTTCCTAGTATTTCAATTCTGCATTGTCTACATTTTTCACTTAATTTGCATCCTGTTAAATGCATGAAAAAGTCCTTTGTCCACAGATTTAAAGAATGTTAATGGAAAGAACAGATACTTTACCTAAGAAACATTCAGAAGTCTCCTTAACTTATAGACACGCTGGGCACTGCTTTCATGTTCACTGCAGGCTACTGATAGAAAAATAATACAGTAATATATCGCTGACATCTACCACAACACACAAAGTCAATAAGAGTGAGATGAATTTTCTAATGTTGTTTTTCAAGTGTTACATCGTCTCTATACACAATAAGTAGCAATACTTTTCACCAGTAGCAATCCTTTTCATCAAGTAAGAAACTTGAGGTATAGTATAACATATTTGTTCATTTAACACAATAAAAATAATTTGAAAAAAAAGAAGGAGAAGGGAAGGAGGTACTCCAGGTGACAGAGCAGATTGCAGCCCATAAATAAGACCATGGTAAAGGAGGTTGTACCCCTGCAGTCCATGAAAGACTACAGTGGAGCAGATATCCACACTGCAGCCTGTGGAGGACCCCACATTGAAGCTGGTGGATAAGTCTTGAAGGAAGCAGAAGTCCATGAAAAGCCCATGCTGGAGTAAGGGAGAAGTATGAGGAGGAAGGAGCTGTTATGGGCTGTTCACAGCCCCCATTCCCTATCTCCCTGCACTGCTGATGCTGGGGGTAGAAACTGTGAAGTTGAGCTTCAGGAGAAGGGGTAGGCCTGGGGAATTATGATTTTGTTTTAATTTTGACTGTTTCTCACCATCCTACTCATTTTGCTGGCAATAACTTAAATTTCCCCAAGCCATAGAAACATGAAATGATCTATGTTGGAAGGGACCTTAGAGATCATCTAGTTCCAACAGCCCTCCCATGGGCAGGGACACCTTCCACTAGATCAGATTGCTCAAAGCCTCATCTTTGTGGCCCTTCTCTGTTCCTGCTGGAGCAAGTCCATGTCTGTCTTCTGCTGAGGGCCCCAAGGCTGCATGTAGAACTCCAGGTAGGGTCTCACTTCCCTCAGCCTGCTGGCCATGCTTCTTTTGGTGCAGCCCAGGATGTGATTGGCTTTTTGGGCTGCAAGCACACAATGCTGGCTCATATTCAGCTTTTCAGTCGAGTCTGTTTTGACTGTTATGGCAATTGGTGAGTGATTTCCCTGTTTTTATTTCAGTCCACGAGATGTTTCATATTAAATTTTCCTTCTATCCTGTGTAGGAGGGGCAGTGAGAGAACACATGGGTGACTATCTGGCAGCAAGCAAGGTCAACCCAATACATAGATTAAGAAAAGGATGAGCATATTAAGGGATTTTAAGAACAGTCACCTTCTCCAGCAGGTCTAACCCAGGGCTCCTTCTGCACAGTGCCCTGTGGTCTCTGCTCAGGTCAAGGGATGCAGCTTCTACTTTCCTATTTTCAAGTTCGACCAGTAGCATAGCTGAACACATATTCCAAAGACACAGATACAGACACAAACATACACACAGAGAGAGGGCATGGACAGCAATGGTCATGCAGACGGCCACAGACAAGGTGCTTCTTCCAGCAGCATCCACATTCAGGACTCACCCCAGACACACAGACAGCCACATCCCCTCCTCCTCTTTGGCTGGCAGAGAAAGAGGGTCACCAGTGCAGCACACACACCACACTCCCCAGCTTCACAAGCACACACACAATTGTGGATCCCTCAAGCACTGGCATGGCCCCTCTTTCCACCCAGTATCCCTGCCCAGATCCAGTTTTTGAACTATATTTTATGTTCATACTTACTTTTTCTTTGTTCCTTGCCATGTAGCCTTAATCCTCAAACTGTCTGCAATGGCTAGTTAATCTCAAGTTAATTACCAATGTCTCATGATTATTTTAGCTTGGTCTTCACTATTACTATGGACATAGCTCTTTAGATAAGTGCTATTTCTGTCTGAGGAGCTAATCCTGGTTTTTGTTATTAATAGGAATGGTAAAGATGAGATATAGTGATATAATTCTGGTACTTTGATATATCAATTCTTAGATGTTTTCTGCATTGCAATGGTGTATTTATTTGACTCAGGCATGAATCACTTATCACATTTTCAAGGCTACCAATAATTAAAAAAATTAATTTTAAAACCAAATTATTTTTCTGGACTTCAAGGAAATTGGTTTCCTTTTTTATTGTTAAAAGATAATGTGGGCCCACAAACACACTGATGACTTACAGGTCACATGTGATAATTCCCATTGATAATTGCTGTTTGAGGCAGATCATTGCCCATTTTAAATACTTTAGGTATACTCTTCATTGCTCATAAATCCATGATCACACAGAAATAACGGTCTAACTTCATAACATTACTCTGTGATTTACCTCTGTCATGCAACTACGTTTATACATGTGTAAACAACAGTCCCAGTCTCTTAAATCTGTGCATATCATCATACTACAATCAACTGTTGTCATCTGCACTACAGGTCCCAGGCAACTCAAATGGAGAAAGTTTCAAGTCTTTATTGAAAAAATGGTGAGATTTATATATTAAAGTGAATTTTGAAGAAACTATATATGAAGAAACTTTGATAGTTTTAAGCAGTAAATAGGAAACCTATCCCCTTGCAAGCAACTTCAGTTTTCTGTCATTTTCAGTAGACTGTAGAGAATCAGATTCTGGAGCCAAACAAGGCAAAAGTGTAATGAACTGTCAGTTTTCCAGTTCCATATGAAACAAAGAAATGGTCTTTTCTCTCAACTCATATTAGTTAGGAAAATGTGTACAATACAGAGTTCAGTAATACTATGTTTTTAAGACTGATAGAACTTTGGAATAATCTGACATTCACAAAAACAAACAAACAAACAAACAAAACCAAAAAACCAACCACAACACAAAAATACCCACAAAAAAACCAAAAAAAACCAAACAAACAAAAAACCCAAATAGAACAACCCAGAATTTTATCAGAAATTATTCATTAAAAAATTAAGATCCTTGTCAGAAATGGATAATTCTCAAAGAATTCAGATACTCATTTCAAATAATCACAATGCTGAAATGATAAATATTTATGAAGGCTTCTCTGATCTTGGGACCTCCTCCTTCTAACTGTATATTGTTATAATCTTATTCCTTACCCTAATCATATGCCCTATAACATTATACCTCCTCTGTATCTCCATGAGCAATCCATGATAATTTACTTTTCTTGTCTGACTAGTCAATTCCTATCATCATAGTTAAAACTATAGAGTTAAGAGGCATATGCTAAAAATGAGATATTTATCCCATTGTAATAAATATTTCACCACACTGTTAGGAATAAAAAAAGAAATGTTGCAACTCATTGAAAAATGAGATAATAATGAATATTTATTTTTAAATATTTACAACTACATGCAACTTTCTGCATCACAGAAGTAGGGCAGGCTGCATAAACTGCACAGTGCATTCGGTGATATTTTCAGCTTTGCCTAATAAAATAATAGCACAATTTATTCTCATTAAGAATTTTAAATCTAGAGACACAAATGCATTTAGAGAACTTTTTCTCCTCTAAATCAATGGGAACCAGATGCTTAAAAGACATACTGTGTGCAGTTTAGTATAGATATAGTACAGTTTAGTTATGTTTGCCATCTGATTTTAACCTCTCTATAACATTAATATGCAAGATCAATATAATTTTCCATTTGCTACTCCTTATGGCGGTCTTTACTGAAGACTTCATATTCCTCTAAAAAAATAAATTTTATTAAATGTACCTGGTAATGTACTACAATGTGGCTTTTTCAATGAAATGAATAGCACATTATTAAAAAAAATAAGCAAAACAAAAAATGTTAAAGAAACTATTAAAAGAGAGTAATAAAATAAATTTAATTGAATGAAGAATTTTGGGATAACTTCTGAAGCTTTAGGAATTCAGACTCCAAAAGGAAAGACAAAGAACAAGAGACACTAATTCCAAAGGTTGGTTTGGTTTGGTTTGGTTTGGTTTTTTAATGTCTGAGCCATTAAAAATAGTTGTGTGTATATATACATATATATATAAAAAAAAAACCTGGCAAATGTTGTTTTCACCCTGACTTTGGTTACTATCTTTAGAATTATTTCTGATGTAAGAAAGAGGTTTGGTAATAGTCTTGCAGCAATGCTGTTTAACCCCTACTTTGTAATGCTAGGCATGATAGATTAAAATAAATCAAAGCAAACTCCTAAAGTCACATAAAGGCGTTCATTCTCTACAACATAAAAATAAAATGATAAAAGAGTAAGTAACAAGAACGTGAGGAAAATTACTACTAAGAGATGACCTAAAACTTTGCCAACACCAGTGGAACTGAAAAGACTTTGTCACATTCTCTAGACACATTGACTGTGAATAAAACACATACCTTAGATACCTGATGAGCTGGTTAAGGATTAGACCTGACATGACATAATTGACTTTGAAGGCTTGAAGAGGAATTTAGACCATTGCAGATAAACAGGAAAACTGTCTAAATAAATCAGAGTAGTAAAATCCTGTATTAAATGAAAGCTCACTGTTGTTAAAGGATATATGCATAACTATTATAACTTTAAATTAATTCTTAAAATACCAAAACCTTTGAGAAACATAAACCCAGTTGAATCTGAGTTTATCAGAGAAACAAAAAAACCAAGCCGTTGTGGTCTATTTAGATATTCTGTATAGGTCTAATTATACATTCTTGAATATATAGTCCATAGAAATGTTTTGAGGCATAAAACATGTAATTGCATTAGAAGATGTTTTATGCTTTAACAGTGCCAATTTTTCTGTACTGATTGTAAGAACAACCTAAGATTACTTTCTTTTAGACAGTTTCTGGGCTGCAGATCCTTTCTAGGAAAAGCAGCTTTAAAACAGTCCTGGGATAGGCATGTAAACACTAGTAAGGAAATGGACTATACACTCTTCTACATTTTCGGTTTTCTGCAGTTCAGAATACAAATCTGTCTTCTCATAATTTGTTTGTTTCCAGCTGCTTTCTCAGACTTCTAATACCCTCCATTCAATGGCTGCTGCAACAGTCAGCCTGAAAGGTCCTTGTTTTTCACTGGAGTCAGACCTGCAAACGTGAAGATTCTTGAAATGAGACCATCTCATGGACAGAACACCTGATGTATCTGTAACACTGATAAACAATAATGAAAATGTGCTTGCTGCCTCACTTACATCTGAATAATGAAAGAGATAGCCAAGACTGCTGATAAATGATGAAAAGTGTTTTGGCAAGCACTTCTGCCAGTTCCCTCAGAACCCTTGGGTTTGTGTACATATACATATACATAGTATATATATATACTTATATAGTGTATATAAGTGGTGTAGCAGGTTGCTAGCCATCTCCTCATGGATTATAGGGGCTTCATTTTTCTTCCCATACCTGTATTCCTGCTCAGGGGACTTGGTACCCAGATTACTACTGATTTTCTTCTTGGTGCCATCTCAAGGCATATCAAGGATAAGAGAGTCATTAGGGGCAGTCAACATGGCTTCACCAAGGGGAAGTCGTGCTTGACCAATCTCATAGCCTTTTATGAGGATATAACAAGGTGGATGGATGATGGCAGAGTGGTGGATGTGGTCTACCTTGACTTCAGTAAAGCCTTTGACACAGTCTCCCACAGCATCCTCACGGCTAAGGTAGTGAGGTGGACTACGAACTGGCTGAAGGAAAGAAGCCAGAGAGTCGTGGTCAATGGGGCGCAGTCTAGTTGGAGGCCTGTAACTAGTGGAGTGCCCTAAGGGTCAGTACTGGGGACAGTATTATTCAATCTATTCATCAATGACTTGAATGAGGGAATTGAGTGTACTATCAGCAAGTTTGCTGATGACACCAAGCTGGGAGGAGTGGCTGACACGCCAGAGGGCTGTGGTGCCATCCAGCGAGATCTAGACAGGCTGGAGAGTTGGGCAAGGAAGAACTGAATGAAATCTAACAAGGGAAAGTGCA
>NW_010172879.1:0-3244 GCF_000695765.1 Mesitornis unicolor | reverse complement strand
AAACCAAATCACACATCTCAGCCAGTTTTCCACTCAAAGGTCAGCAGAGCACAAAACTCCTTTTAGCAGGGTTATACGAGTGGAAAGGGGTGGGTAACAATTTGTCTGCAGAAAAGACCAAGTACTATGGGATTAAAACAAAAAACTACTTCAAAAATGCATTTCTTTAATCCAGCAGCAAATAAAGGAAACCAGAGGCGGTGGTGGTGATGGCTGGCAGGTTTCTGGTGGTGACGTTGGACTATTTTTTTAAATAGCTCATTGATTTTGGACTGCATCCATCCCCAGCATTGTGACTACACTTCACACAGTAAGTAACTACGAACTGGAGTGCACTTCTCCAGCCAAGCCTTTTTTCTGTAGCAAATTCCACTGCGCTTCAACACCATGAACCACCCACCCCCACTTCCAGCTGATAGTCCCAAGTTCAGTCAAAATAAGTTTTGGCAACACTGTAACTCAGCCAAATTAAAGTGGAGAAGGTTTCTGACTCCATGTGGCTCTGACTGCACTTATTTTTGGGAAGGTTCAGGCCAGTTGATTACTGGGCCCGTTAATGGTATCCATCCCAGCCAACCCTTCCCATTCACCAAGGACGGTGCCAAATCAAACACTTTGTGCTTAAGGACTTTTTGGATCAACTGGGCATTAACTTTCAGGTGTCCTGGGCTCCATCCCTGCTACAGCTCGGTTCTCCATGGCCTTGGTACCATTCCTGTCCTTCCCAGTCGCCTGCTTGGATCATGATAACACGGCACAGCAATGGCACTGCAACTCCTGCTACTAGAAACAGCAGCAAGCAGCCTTCCCAACTAGCATCTCCCCAGCTCATACAAAGCAGAACATAAGCACAGCTTTGCCAAACCCTTTGAGTGAGGAGCGAGGGGAACAGAGCACTACAAAGCTCATGAACCCTCCTATGGCTGGGGCAATGTGGGCACACCCGGCTCTACCATTTGATCCCCTCCAAGGTCAAACGAATGCTGCTTCAGGGAAATAACACCAATTATTGCTCTATAACCAACATGTCCTCATTCGTGGAAGAGCTTTCTCTTCAGAGACTGTGAGTGAACAATTCCTATTGGCTGCTGTAAAAGCAAAAAGCGCAGCAAAGAAGAGTAATTTTGTTTAAACTGCTAAGCTTAAACAGAGCTTTTCACCCTATCTCTGATGCCTGCTAATTCGGTCACTGAAATGGGATGCAGGTTTCAAAGCACCTTGCTCTGTCTCTCTGCAGAGACCATCGGCAGCACAAATAAATTACCAGTGTTTGGATCCTCATTACCCCAAATTAGCCTCAGCATAAGACAACAGGAGCAGAGCCAAGCTTCCTGCGGGTCCTCACACGGCACCTGTTAGCACTCCATGCAGGACGCAGAAAGGGAGGCC
Organism: Mesitornis unicolor; assembly: GCF_000695765.1. Lineage (NCBI taxonomy): Eukaryota > Metazoa > Chordata > Aves > Mesitornithiformes > Mesitornithidae > Mesitornis > Mesitornis unicolor. The sequence continues at coordinate 1,855 of NW_010172879.1, read as the reverse complement.
AGGTTTCTTTCTGCTGTCTGTCCACAACAAAGCTTTCCTGTCGGGCTGTAGATAACTCTTCTGACAGCCACTTTCAGCCTGCACGCTGCACCACTTTTAATCCACTAAAAATGAATCGGTTGCCTTGCTTGGAAGCCTCCCCAAGGAGTGCTGGGACTGCATGAGGGAATTGGAGCGCAACAGAAGGATGGCTGTGCCAAGTAACACGTCCTATCACCACAAAGACATAAGTATAAGCTAAAACAATGCATTTGTTTACATGCAAGCCTGAAAAAAAGGTTGGGAGAAAGAAAACAAAAAGTTCAAAAGGAAAATCTTCCGGTTATCAAAGGGGAAAGTGAGTTACAAACTGAAAGCACTCTGTTTGATCATTAGTTTAAATAGTTCTGCTGGACTATTTTTGTAAACAGCTCATTGATTTTGGACTGCATCCATCTCCGGCATTGTGACTACACTTCATACAGTGATTAACTATCACTATAGGCTGCAGCCACGGGAGCAAAGACAGGAAGATGGGCACATCTCTGGACAGGACAAACTGACCTGCTCCAAAACAAAGCCAGCTGTGAAGAGCCAGGGCGTGACATATTGGGATCATTACAAGACACTTTTTCCTCTGTTACGCTGCTCCCGTTACAGTCTGGAACACTTACACATCTCATCCACTTACTCCACCTTGCCTTTGACTTCACTGGGAGCAGAGTCATTAATAACACACCTGTACAGTACCTGATACCATGGGTATGACTTTTACACTAGATCATAGACCAGAACACTGAGAGAAAGTGAATCACAGCATGGTTTGGTTTGGGTAGAAAGGGACCATAAGCCCAACCCAGCTCCCACCAGCCCAGGCTGCCCAAAGCCCCGTCCAACCTGGCCTTGAACACCTCCAGGGAGGGGGCACCCACAGCTTCCCTGGGCAACCTGGGCCAGCATCTCACTGCCCAGTGAATCCAGCAGCTTTCCCATTCAACACCACCCAAAAGATTTTGTGAGCGTATGATTTTGCAGGAGCCCATTCTGATGCCATGCTTCCCAAGCAGCTGGCTGGCCCTTTCATTCCTGCCTCTCTCTCCTCCTGTCCTGTTACTAATGGGGAAGGCATTTTCAGCCTGCAGCTGATGTCAGTGCACCTCCTACTCAAGTCAGGTGGAACAGCATTAAATACAGGAGTTCAAGCAAAAAACATCCCTGCAGAAGCTTGATTTATTAAGTGTTTGAGCAAGGACTGGGATGCTAACATCAACAAATTTAATCGGGGGGAAACAGCAGGATTGAACCATAGTGCTAAGGCTGTCCATATGTGCAGCTTGGGCATTAGCCCAAGTACAACAAGCCTGCCCACAGCCGTGGTATATTTAATCAAGTCAAAGAGACTAATTATTTTGCACAACTAAAATCCAGCACCTGTGAAAACTGTCTTATTTCAACTGTGGGCAAAGCTACTTAAAGAACATTTAAAATTTCAAAAGGAAAACCAACCCAAAATCTCTTCACAGTTGTCCCATCAACTGCAGTAGCCAGGCAGGGTAGAGGGAATATTTAACCAAACTCATATCAAAACTCCTACTCATACGAGAAAGCCCTTTCCTGTTAATTCTTGTGGTACCTAACTGCAGCTTCTCAGAATGAAGCGTCTTTGGACTTCCATGAAATAAAATAAGGAGACAAGAACTTAAATTCCCTCTGTTCCCCGCCCTCCGAAAAAGTTGCTCCTTTCCCACTGAAATTTAATTCCCACCACTATGTTCTCACAGCTGGACTCCTAAAAATCCATGTCTTATACTGTATTAGTCTTGAAAAATATTTCACTGGTATGGGTATAATAATAGTATATATATATATCATATAT
>NW_010172878.1:0-329 GCF_000695765.1 Mesitornis unicolor | reverse complement strand
CTGCTTTGGGTTCTTGGTAACACCAAGAACCCAAAGCTTTGGGTTCTTGATTATCTGAGGAAAGGCAACAAAACAGTTGGGGACCAAAGTGAATGAATTGCAGAGGTGAAATGGTTCAAACTGCTTCCCCTGAGCCCTTCACTCTCTCACCTTTGTGGAAGTTTTTTTGTTAATATTTTGGTCCTCTGTCACCTACCACACTTGATCAGGCCGGAGGTGAAGAGAAATTTCTCCCTCCCATGGACCCAGTGGTTTCCTGGATGATGCAAGTCATGTTGAGAGCTAGGAAACAGCTCAGAAGAGGGAGAGGAAACTGAAAAAAACCTCCT
>NW_010172877.1:0-801 GCF_000695765.1 Mesitornis unicolor | reverse complement strand
TCTGTTCAGCCAGGCCGGTCTTCTTCCCTGTCAGCTCGTTTTCCTATATGACCATGAGCCAGCAATGTGCCCTTGCGGCCAAGAAGGCCAATGGCATCCTGGGGTGTATCAGAAGGAGTGTGTTTGCAGATCGAGAGAGGTTCTCCTTCCCCTCTTCTCTGCCCTGGTGAGACCGAATTTGGAATATTGTGTTCAGTTCTGGGCCTCTCAGTTCAAGAAGGACAGGGAATTCCCTGACAGAGTCCAGTGCAGACTGGAGACATTCAAAACCCACATGGATGCGTTCTTGTGTGACGTAGTCTAGGTGATCCTGCTCTGGTTGGACTCGATGAGCTTTCGAGGTCCCTTCCAACTCCTAAGATTCTGTGATTCTGTGATCTTCCACACCCTCCAGGAACCTCCAGGACTCTTCCCTCTCTGCTGTGTTATATTTCCAGCAGCTATCAGGAAGTTGAAGTCCCCCACAAGTACAGGGGGAAGCAATCGCAAAGCTTCTCCCAGCTGCCCATGGAATATTTTGTCTATTTCTTCATCCTGGTTAGGTGGTCTATAGCAAACTCCCATCATGATATCTGACTTGTTGGCCTTCTCCTTGTTTCTCACCCATAGGCACTCAACCCTGTTGCCATTATCACTAATCTCTAGGCAGTCATAGCATTCCCTAACATACATGGCCACCCCACCACCTTTCCTCCCTTGCCTATCCCTTCTGAAAAGCTCATACTCATCTATGGTAGCACTCCAGTTGTGTGTTTCATTCCACCATGTTTCTGTGATCACAGAATCACAGAATCACAGAAT
>NW_010172876.1:0-1674 GCF_000695765.1 Mesitornis unicolor | reverse complement strand
CCTGCACAGCCACAACCTCCACCTCAAGTAGTTTATGTTATCTCTCATCCAGTCCATCCATTCCATCCTTCAATCTCTTCTCATGCATCTGCTGTCCTTGTTCCACCTCCACCACCAACTCACCCTTTAGCAGCTGCTCCAATACCACAGCATCTTCCCGCAACACACCAGACTATATCCCATCACATCCCTGCAACAGCACCTCCAGCACAGAGGCTGCATCCTCATGAAGTGATCCAAAGGATGGAGGTCCAGAGAAGAAGAATGATGCAACACCCAACGTAGGTCACAAATGTACTCAGAACAATATCTAAACATAATGCATTTCCCTCGGGTTTGTAAAATGTTGCATGTGAATCTCAAAGTGTTAATTGCATGGTTAGGACCCGTTAGTATTAAACCATGGTAAGAAGTGTCTCTACGTACCGTCACAGTTGCGTGAGTGTAAGGACTGAACCTGTTCCATTACATCACTCAACAGTGTCTCCAGGTAAGGCACGAACGGGGCATGGAAGAGAAGGGAAGCTTATGCTTCTCTTGCCCATTCCAGATAACAGGCAGGAATTCCTTTTCAAGCTGGACAGCCTGGAAAGTACGTGATATGCTCCTTTCAAATGTGTTCCTGGCCGTATTTGCCGTGTTGATGCTGTTAAGATTCTTTTTATCTAACTAATGCTTAGAAATAAAATGACCATAAGAGACTGTTTACCAGGTTTAATTCAGCTTTAATCTTAGATGCTTACCTAGCTTTAGTGTGCCTTTGTCTTTAGAAGAGAAGGAAAAAACTGCATAATATCTGTTTGAGAATGTGACCGATGTTGAGGTGTAGCTTTGGTGGTACTGCTTCAAAGATGCTACTGCTGTTACTGAACTAGATTCATGACACTGGTATCAACAGAAATCAGGTCCATACTGGCTTGGTATTCAGTAAAAGCGTAACTGAAGTGAATTTAATTCTGGAGATAATGCTTTTAAGAGAATTTCAAGAATGAGCTCTGTAGTTGTTGCTCCTAACTTTTTTATACGAATTCTACTGGTAATTAATTTAAAACTGATTTTGAAGTTAATGCTTAAACAAAAGTTTGCTTAAACTGCATCTTTTGAGGCAATTTCCAGGTAATTCTTAAAAATACTTACAGCAGTAGCTGCTCGCAAAGTGGCAGATGACAAATGTGCATTTTCCCCCCTCCACCCTTTCCCCGGGAAAGGAAAATATAACTGCTTTTTCAGTCATTACGTTTTCGATCTGTCTGAACCTACACCTGTTCTTTTGTTATCTTTGCTGTGCAATCGGCACAACCTCTATACACCCTAACCTAAACATACAGGCGTACCACTTGTGTGCTCCCGTAATGATGCAGTCATACCCAAAAATTAATTTTGGAACATTGAAGTCAGTGAATGTGAGACAGCAAGGTAGCATTTTAAGGAAAACTAGTAGTGGTAGCTGTCTTAAATTGTTATTATTTTAAATGCATGCCAGTAATTCAGTCTGTAATGTTTTGATTATGGATGATGCTTTCTTGATACTAACAAGTATGTGAAATTAACTGTTGCTGCTTTCTGTTGTTTAGACGTGCTCATGAACGACCAGCTCCACATCCTTACAGAATGCATCCCTATTACGGTCATGGGCATCACACTCATGTGCCTCAGACAATGTCTTCCCATCCT
>NW_010172875.1:0-405 GCF_000695765.1 Mesitornis unicolor | reverse complement strand
CGCACATTTCCTGTACCAAACTCCCATTTCTTAGTGCCCAGACTCCAATTATATGGCCCAACTGCTCAAATTTAGAAACCAAACTCTAAGTTTTGTGCACAAACTCTCATTTTTAAGGCCAAATTCTGATTTTTAGGCTCAAAACTCTCACATTCAGGGCCCAAACTCTCAATTTCAGGGCCAAACTCCTATTTTTAGGTAACAAACTCTCATTTTTCGGCAAAAAAATCACAATTTTAGGGCCCATCTCCCCATTTATCGAGTCAAACGATCACCTTTAGGAGTCACACTCTGATTTTTAGTGCCCAAACTCTCATTTAAGAGCTCAATCTCACATTTTACAGCCCAAAGGCTCAATTTTAGGGCGCACACAGTGATTTTTAGGGCACATGCTCTCATTTTTAT
>NW_010172874.1:12183-33174 GCF_000695765.1 Mesitornis unicolor | reverse complement strand
CAGTGGCCGATGGCGAGCAGTGCAATCTCTAGTTGGTGCTGGTGTAGTGGTGAATTTTGTTGCGGAAGCGAAGCTCTGAAGCAGTTGCTAGTGTTGGTGACAATACTGAATGCGTGAAACAGACAAACAAAATTACTATTTTAGCCCAGTTACAACCAGAGTTGTTTATTTGCGTATGTTAAGTGGATGCTGTATTATATGCTTAGAGACTGTGGTCCAGCAGGTCAAATAAAATGTGTTTAGCCCCAGCAGAGAGTGAGTATGTAGGGAAGCCCCCTGTGTGTCTTGCCGTTTTGAGTGTAGGGCATAGGCACTGTTTCTGTGGTCGGTGGTATTGTGTGGATTTTTTATGCCCCCTTTTAAATTTGCTCAGTAGTTTTTTGAATCGCTATGAAATTATAGCTTCCTAAAAATTCTTAGCATGGAACTGGATTTTTCAGCTTTACTATGTGCTTTGTTTCTTAACTTCATTTTGCCACTAGCTAGTATCATCCGATGTCTTCTTACTTCTGTATTGAAAGAAATAGTAAATAATTGTACGCTGCATACATTCTCAGAGCCAGTCAAGATATTCTGGAGTCTTGTCAGAGGCACTGACATCCATGCAGATGAGTTCTGATTTGTATAGTTGTTTCTCAGTTGGAAAGTTATCATGGGTCTGCTTAGTTTGGACCTTTTCCTTTCTGCTTGCAAATGGGTTAAACTTTAGTGCTAGGGCCAGGACCTCCTTCCTTTATGTAAGTTAGAAGTGTGGTGCAATGTGTCACAATGAAAGCCACCATGAAAGAACAGTGCTTAAGTTCTGGAGATAAAAGGCTAATGTGTTGTGCATTGATCCATCACCTGAAGTCAGCCATGCTTTACAATTGATGGTCACTTTCTGAAGCTTGGATCATAATTTAGTCATTTCTGTTCCTGTGGCCACAGTGTGGTCATTATCTAATGCTAGTAAATCAAAGCTAAAATAAAAGACAGAAAAGAGTGTAGGAACTATTATTGCAGTTTCTGTTATTATTATTACAATTTCAGTCCTCTAAATACTGATAATGACATTTTTTTTCTACATTATGTTCTTAAAAATGGCTGTCCTCACATGCTTGTACATATCCAGTAATTTTTCTCCCATGTTGACATACAGAGTGTTTCAGAAGATTCACTTGAGCTTTCTAGTCTTTAACAATATGAAAAAAATGTTTTTAATGTGAACAATTTTATATCCTGTGTGTCATACTTAATGCTGTCTTGAGTAATAAATAAATAGAGAAATAAATGGGTCCTCTAAACATACTGACATACTTATTGAGACTGTGGAATTACTTACTCAACAGCTGTACTATAGCAGTATTTAGAGATTCTACTTGGGAGCTAATGCTGTTTTGCTACCTGGGTACTAATGTGTAAACCTCTGCCTGAAAACTGCTTTCCTAAATTTACTGGGATAAGTATATAAGGTATACAATAGCAAAAATATTTATAAAAATACACATTTTATTCTATATTATGAGAGTTTAGACTTTTGATAAAAGTAGCAGAGATGCTCACAGCTAGTTCTCTATGAAATATTCACTTGTATCCCTTCGTGTTGCATCAAGGAGTGTCCATGGCTTTCAGGAGTACACACTCTGACACTACAAAATTAAATTTCAAGAGGAAAACAAGAACTTTCCAGCAGCTAGTGCTTAAACATTAGGCCTTTTGTGTTTCAGGAAAACCTGTTTGTGTGGGAGAATAAAAATGCAGGTTTGTATAGGGTTTTTTTTCACCCTCTTATTCATTCAGCTGTACTTATACAGGCAGTGTGAGCATCATAAGACATCAATCTTTTAGCTGCCACATCAGTAACATGTGAATGCTATAAAATGTGCATGAATATATTCATGTTTTGGGTATGCATTTGAATTGAGACTGTGTTGTCAAATCAATTATACATTGGAAAAAGTTTATATCTTTTTCTTTCCTCCCTTTTTTAGACACATGCTTATCACAGAAAAGAAATGATTGAGTCAGTCAAAATAAGAAGACAGTGCCTGCTGGATTTCTACTCGCATTATGAACATCTTTGTGCTCTTCAAGGCTCTGTCCCACTGAAAGCTGTGAAGGCTAACCTGGCTCAGAGTGTGCTTGATCTAATTGTAGATCGCATCAAAGCTGCTGATTGGACACCACTTCTGAATGCTATCATGCATAATAGGACTCTGACTTCTATTGGGATAAGAAGCTTTCATCAACAGGGCCTTGGAGAATCAGGTTTGTAGTGATGGCTGTAAAAGGTAAATATGTTGGTGTATGCATGTTAGACTTTGTTGCATAAACTTTTGTGTGACTGAATACATGGGAGTAATTGTAATACCTAAGAAATTATTTCTGTTTAAGAAAAGCAGCAAAAAAGCAAGGTGTCATTATGATTGCTTTTAAGTCAGTAGGGACTGGATTTTACTGATGTGTAATTTTTGTTGTTTACTAGGTGTTGAAAGATATAAAACTTACTTCAGAAGGAGAATGCCCGCAGTTCGGTCAAAAGACTTGACTGGCCAACTATGCAGAGCTCTCAGAGGCTGTCTCAGTATATCAGATGTACTAAAAAATTTAGAACTGCAGGGTTTGCTTCTGAGGGAGAGAGATCTAATACTTTTAACAAAGGTGAGAATATATTAGTATACAAATAAATGGGAAATATGCTTAGAACGTAGAAAAGCATTAACTGAATTTTATAATTATTTGTCACAGACAAGGATGTTCCACTTCCAGGGTATCTTTGTATTATCTATTATAAGAATGATTCTGCTGAAACATTTTGTATTGCTGGATCTGTCAAAGTCATACAACCTTCCCTTGCCCTGATTTGTCGAGGCATATTAGAAAGGTTTTAGCCACATCTCTGCCATGTGTTTGGGGTGTATAACTTACACTTGTGACTGAAACTACTGTGCATGTACATGATAGAAAGGAAGTTGTGGGACACCAAGTAAATGAAAATGGGTCTTCAAAATGTGGTATTGCAACACTCCAGTTCACTTGTGAGTGGCTTCTAGGTTGCTGCTTGTTGCCCATAGGCTGCAGCTCCTCCTGTGCTAAAGAAATGAACCAGCTTAAACCAAGCTTTGTTTTGACCTTCCTCTGAACCCCCTAGAGTTTCTTGTAGGGAGTACAAAATGTTCTTGACAGTTTGGGTGACTTTGTCTTTTCTCTGTCTGTATGTTTGCTTTTCAAGCCAGTTAACAAACATTGGTTTTATTCCGAAGGGCTTGGCCACAGCTTCATCTCTGGAGAGTGTCTCTTTAGCCTACTGCCCAATTGGAGATAGAGGATTAGAAAGTAAGTTCAGAATGAAAAACGTGTAAATATAATTCTCTCTTCTTTAGTTCTTTAAATAGATACATTTCCCAGTATTTCCATTGCTGTCTTAAATTTGTCTTTAGTGGTAAAAATAGCAATCTTCACTTTATTCTGCATGACTTAACAACATTTAAAGACTTGAGTTTCTTCACTTGATGCCAGTAAATAGCCATACTGCCTTATGTTTATACTTCTATTTAAAACAACAGTCATAATATTTGTTTAACGTTAACTCTTTCTTGATAAGTTCATGTTTACATAAGTAAACTGAAATAAAATATGCTATAGCTTGTTCAGATAGTCTTTGCTAAACACACTAGAAATACATTGAATTGGCCAAAAAGTGATAGTGGTTTTTTTTTTTTAGTAGAAGGACATACATGTCTTGAAATGTAACTACCTTCATTGTAAACAGCAAAGTCATTATGTAGCTTGACAGCTGACAGTTCAAGCTTGTTTTAAAGAAAGGAAGTGTACAATTTCATTAACAATTGTTTATTGGGCATTGATTTCAAAATGGAAAATCAAAAGGAACATTTTAATCATATTTTGCTCTGTTACTTCAAAAAAGGAAAAAGTGCTGTACAAGCTCGTAAAAAGTTATATGATGTGTGTGGTGAAGATGCCTTAAAACTACAGCAGTGTCAGAATTGGTTTGCTAAGTTTTGATCTTGAGATTTTGATGTTAAGGATGCACCACACTCAATAAGGCAAATTGAATCTGATAATGACAAAGGCGTTGATCGAATCCAGTTGGCATTCAATGACATGAGGGATTGCTGATAATCTTAACATAAAATTGAGCATTGAAAACCATTTAAAACAACTTGGAGACATTGGGAAACTTGATATTTGCGTACTGCATGAGTTTGAAGAAATTGATCTCACTAAGCGTGTTGACATTTGCGATGAAATGTGAAGAAAATGATCAATTTTTGGAACATATGATAACAGGCGATGACCAATGGATCATCCACAACAATGAGGAATGAAAAAGGCTGTGGAGCAAGTGTGCTGAACCTGCTCAAAGCACTTCACAAGCAGATATTCACCAAAGGAAGGTTGTGCTGCCAGTCTGGTGGGATTTCAAGGGCATTGTGTATTTTGCATTGCTTCCAAGGAACCAGACCATTAATTCGGACACAATATAGTTTAATGAAGTTTTTGTTTCCCATGAAAAATTTGCCTTTCATTTACCTAGGAAAAAAAAACGCAGTTGCTTTTCGGGCAACCCAATATAGTCTTAGAACTTTTAAAATATAGTTGAAATATACTTTATTTTGACACTAGTTCATTGTCAAGGCTTTTGCCTATGCAGATTGGTTTAGCTTCTTAATATGGCAGTGAAAAAGTATGTTCTGATAATCTAGCTGTAGTGTGTGTAGATGACATGCATGCTTTTGTTTCTTCAGCAATCCTTCAGAGTGTGAAGAATTCAGCTACTATCAGATATGTAAACTTCACAGGATGTAGCCTTACATGGCGAGGGGCAGAGCTTCTAGCAAAAGTACTAAAGGTAATTTAATCGCCTTCCTTAGAACCAGATGTTTCTAAGAATTTAAATCCATTTGATATTTTTTTTTCTTTTGGTTTCAAGCTCTAAAACCGTCAAGGCACTTTGTGAGCAGCATATATGAGTACTGAACTTAAATATGTGAATAGTCCTTCTGAAATTTGTGACTCAGTATGCTAAAACCAGCTTAGTTTACTGGTGTGGGATTTAGATACGGTATTTCCTAGTAAACATCAGTTAAACAAATAGCAGTTCAACACTGATGTATTTTCTTTAAATGAGAATTAGGGCTGTAAATATCTTGACAACTGTTTTGGGGAGCACTTCTTTCATTGTCACAAATTTTGAAAAATATCTGAAATATTCTTAAGCATTGGGTAAGAATAATTGAGTTTGTAGTTCAGAAGCTACTAATTAACTGATTAGTAAGGTTGTTACAATATTCTAATTAATATTAACATTGGTTTGCATGAAAGCACATAATTTCATGGTGTGTATTTCACATTCAAGATGCATTGAAAGTGTCTGTTTGCCAAAAGAAGGTAAGGTGTTTTGTAGTCGTATTTAATAATTTCCATTGCAAATTAGATTATCAGAACAAACATGACTTAAATGTAATGCTTAGAAATTACTTGTATTTCTTGAACTCAGAAATGGTATACCTGTGTTTCTTACATCAGCACTCAAGCCTCTAAACATCAGTTACAAACAAAGATGACTTGTGATCTTCTTGTCATCAGTAATGGCTTTGACTTTGCACGTGGTAACAGCTTCTTTGTTTGCAAAGCATCAGGCAATGAGAAGATATGGTGAAGCTTGGGCTGAAAGCCTACGTTACAGGAGACCTGACCTTGACTATATGACTGGCTTGAGGCGGATTACTTTCAACTGTAACATACTTGTTGGAGATCGAGGAGCAAGTGCCTTTGCAGACTGTCTAGGAGAGGACCTTTGGCTAAAAGGTACTGTGAAATACTGACTTCTAAGATACAATAGTGACAGGCAGAAGACTTAAAATTGTCAGTAATAGCGAATGTAGCCTGAAGGACAACTCATTATTTAGCTACAAAAGAGTAATCTTTTTATTTATTCATAAATTTCTCTTTCTGAGTTTTCAAAGTGTCTGAATACTATTGTGTCATCTAGTATTGTCCTCTGGCATTTTTGAGAAGTAATTTGTTCTACAGCCTATCTGTACAAAAAAAAATAAATTATTAATGTTGGTGATGAAAGTCATAGCATTCTGTAGATGGAATCAAATACTTGCCTGTTGAAATTGTTTTACAGTTTGAGCCCAGTGTACAGATAACGTGTACTGATGCAAGAGGATCAGATTAAACAAATACTTAAGCAACCTAGACACACAGAAGTCCATAGACCCCGCTGGGATCCATCCACAAGTGCTGAGGGAGCTGCCTGATGTAATTTTGAGGCCACTTAATCTTTGAAGGATCATGTTGATTGAGAGGAGTGCCTGAGAACTTGGGGACAGCAAATACCACTCCTGTCTTCAAGAAGGCTGAGAATAAGGACCAGGGAACTACAGGCCAGTCAGCCTTACTTTGGATCCCTGTGAAGGTGGGGATGTGCTGCCATCCAGAGGGAGCTCAGCAGGCTGGAGAAATGGGCTGATGTGAACATCATGAAGTTTAACAAAAGGAAGTGCAAAATCTTGCACCTGAGCAGGAGTAATCCTGTGCAGTAGAACATGCTACAAGCTGTGTGACTGGGAAGTAGCTTCTCAGAAAGGGTCCTGGAGGTCAGCAGGCTGACCATGAAGTGCCTTTGTGGCAAATAAGGCCAGTGATATCCTGGAGTGCATTAGGCGGAGACTTGCAAGCAGGAGGTGATTCTTCCTCTCTACTCAGCACTGGAGAGGCCAGACTGGGGCTCCCCTGTACAGGACAGAGCTGCAGCAAAAGGAAAGTGTCCAGTGAAGGACCACTGAGATGATGATGAAAGGATGAAAGCAACTCTTATTTTGGAAAATGCTAAGGGAACCGGGACTGTTTAACCTGGTTAAGAGAAGGCTCAGGGTGGGTCTCATCAAGGTACACAAACATCTGAAGGGAAGCTGTAAAGAAGATGAAGAAGATAGAGCCAGGCTCCTTCCAATGGTGCCTGGTGACAGGGCAAGAGGAAATGGGCACTAACTGAAACACTGGAGGTTCCTCCTAAACATGAGGAAACACTTTATTACTGTAAGAGTGACCAAACACTGACATGGGTTGCCAATACCGGTGGTAGATTCTTCATCCTTGGAGGTCTTTCAGAGCTGTCTGGACACAGTACTGGGTAACTGGCTTTAAGTGAGCCTTCTGTGCCCTTGTGGCCAAGAAGGCCAATGGCATCCTGGGGTGTATCAGGAGGGGGTGGTCAGTAGGTCGAGAGAGGTTCTCCTCCCCCTCTACTCTGCCCTGGTGAGACACATCTGGAATATTGCGTCCAGTTCTAGGCCACTCAGTTCAAGAAGGACAGGGAACTGCTGGAGAGGGTCCAGCGTAGGGCTACAAAGATGATTAAGGGAGTGGAGCATCTCCCTTATGTGGAAAGGCTGAGGAAGCTGGGTCTCTTCAGTTTGCAGAAGAGGAGACTGAGGGGAGACCTCAGTAATGTTTATAAATATATAAAGGTTGAGTGTCACGAGGATGAAGCCAGGCTCTTCTTGGTGACAAACAATGATAGGACAAGGGGTAACGGGGACAAACTGGAACACAGAAGGTTCCGCTTAAATTTGAGAAGAAACTTCTTGTCAGTGAGGGTGACAGAGCACTGGACCAGGCTGCCCAGAGAGGTTGTGGAGTCTCCTTCTCTGGAGACATTCAAAACCCGCCTGGACGCCTTCCTGTGTAACCTCATCTAGGTGTTCCTGCTCCGGCAGGGGGATTGGACTAGATGATCTTTTGAGGTCCCTTCCAATCCCTAACGTTCTGTGATTCTGTGATTCTTCTTGAGCAGGGGAGTTTGACAAGATGACATCCAGAGGTCCTTTTCAACCTCAACTATTCTGTCATACTGTCTGTGCATAACATGAAATAAATGCCAAAGCCATGATAGTTCTATTTCATGGCAACCACCTAACTTACTGATGTGTGCAAGCAATGACCTTGTAGAAGCATTGACTCAAACTTTTTTAGACATAAGTTCTGTGTTTGTACATACAAGGTTACCTCAGGCGGTTGAATTAATTGGTGCCTGGGAATGTTGTATCTACTGGGAAATTGTCAAGAACAGTGACTTAACTATGATTTTTATATACCTTTGCAGTTGTTTAGCAGTTATTTCTTAATGTTGATTTATGGTACTGATTTGAATTACTGGTTTTATTCTCTGAAAGTAATAGTCTTGTTTTTACACATGGCTGTTCTTTTTATATCCTCTCTTCTCATGTGTCATGTTCTGTGAAATGGAGATTTTCAGCAAGTGTGGATTAATTGTATTAGATACTGACTACAGATTACGCCACTGAGTATATTATTTTTTTACCTTCTTAAACATTTTAGCACTTGATTTGCAACAGTGTGGAATATCCAGTGAAGGAGCAAGGTCGTTATTAGATGCTCTTCGAACTAATACAACATTAGTGATACTTGACATAAGAAAAAATCCATTAATTGGTATGTATCTGTATCTACCTATGTCCTCTTTCTTCTTCTTGTTTTTTTGTTTGCTTGCTTGTTTGTGTTTTTTTTTCCCCCAGTAACCCTGGGAGGAAAAATAAACCAATTTTAAGGAAACCTGCAAATTATTTTGCTAAACATTTTTAAAATGGGGCGAGTAGGCTAGGTAATGTATACTACTTATTTAATAATCTATTTTTTTGCATAAATACTTGTCTCATACAGGAAATTCTTAACAAGATATCTTAATTCGTTCTAGATCATGTTGTGATGAAAGACATTATTGAAAGAGTTCTTATGAATGGAAATAGTGCTAATTCAGAGGTATGTGTTAGGCATTTTGGAGTGGCTTTCTGGTTTTCTTGTGGCTGTCATTGCATTTTTTTTTTATAGGGCAACTTTGTTCAGAATGAATCTGAAACCTATTCTAGTTATAAACAGAAGTCTGACTCTTGAACAGTTCAAAAAGCAAACAAATACTATTAAGGGAAAAACTAAAAACACTAGCAGCAACATGATATTGTATTGGGCATTTTGTAGATTTTCTTACGTGATTTTAATATATAACATAATAAAACCAGGATATCCACTTAAAGAAGAATGGACATGTGTGTGCATACTTGGATATTACCACAGAACATTAAGTAAATATTGCTGCTGAACTTCTGAAAGGCTTTCTATTACATATGTCGTGTTAACATGGTAATGATAACTTTTAATTAAAAAGAAAAGGAAATTGCAATTTAAAATTTAAAACCTTATTTATTTTGAAACTTATTTTTTGTCAGTAATTTACATAGTTAACATTTTTTGAGTTGCTCAAGACTATCCTTTCTGATGCTAACCATCTAAGAAACCAGAATTTAGTGGAGTACCCTTGCCATCTTTATCTAATAGTCCATAGAGAGATTACAGTAATGTGCATAAATTGAATATCTAGACCATTTATGATTAGTTAAACTGTTTTGTGTTTATAACACAGAAACTGGATTCAGTTACCAAAGGAGAGAGTAAACAAATGAATGTACTCTTGTTCTTGTTTTCACAGAGCTGCAACAATCTGAGTTCCTTTTTTTTGAACTTACTGTTCTTTTGGTTTTGAAAAGGCTTAAAAGTCAGAGCTGTGGATCTGCAGGGAGCATCTAATAAACTGAGAAGTTTGTGTGTAGAATTCCTTGAGGATTAACACAGTTCCCCATTTCAATTTCTTGAAGACTTTTTTGGGAAAAATTGAGGTTGGTTGTCAAGGAAGTACTATTTCTCCTTGGCAGATGCAGTCAACACTTGCAAAACATTGCAGGGATCACATGAAAATAGCATCTGCCTGGAGATACTCAAGACGATTTGAAAGTGAAACTGTGAAAAGTCTGGGAAACCTCCCATGTACTTAGAGATCACTCAGCTAGAGACATTTGTTTTATATTCATCCAGATAGCACAGTTATCTTAAGTCTTCTTGGCAATGCTAGTAGTTCTTCATACCTTGTTAGTAATATGAATGAAAAAGGACAAGCACCAGCTTGCTAAGTAACGTTACTTTTCCACAAATAAAAACAGCCAAGATCCTTTGTTTTGTAAGCTCTGAGAGTAGGCTGTTGTAAATAACATTTGCTGTTTTTTGTGGGAACAGTGCAGACACTCAAAAAGGGATAGTTCACCTTGTTAGCAAAATGAAAGTAAACATTTGATGTTGAGGTTGTTGGTGTTGTTTTGAAATGGAAATATTTACTCTCCTAATCTAGGATTTACGGTTGGTTTTAAGCTCAGTTACACAAGCCTGGATGTTATGAAGAGAAAAACAGTTGAGTTTCTTTGAGGTAGTGTCTTGATGTGCTGTATATTGGAAGTCACCAATATGGAGTTTTGTTTTGTTGTGGGTGGGTGTTGGTGGTGTGTTGTTTTGTGGTTTTTTGTTGTTTTTTTTTAAGGAGTCAAATCTTGGGAATTAATTAGTAAATTTTTAGAGGTGTTACTGAAGAGAGTCACTAAGCTCTGTGGCAGTGAACTGCAAGGACTTTTCTTCAGCCAGTAGTCAAAACAGCTGCATGATTTAAAAAAAAAAACCAACAATGTGCAAGTAAAAACAATTTAAAAGTGTATTTGTGAGAGTCCTAATGACATATTCTGAATTCTGGCTATAACTAACACTCTGTTGCTTTCTATTTTTAACAAGTTTTAGCATAATACAAAAATTTCAGTTATTTTTCAGATTATCCATGATTTTTTAATGGAGAATCCATTATAGACTAAGTTTACAAATCTAAAGAAGCACTGTTTGTTTCTTGTAGCTTAAGCTTGTCAAACAGAATAAAGTCAGTCGGTGTGTACATTGCTTCCTTTTGTCATCTGTGTACTGCCTCCAAAACTGTGACATTTTAAAGGAATGCGCTGGTCCATTTTTGTAGTAGGGAAAACATTGGTGTCTGTCTTTAAAATTATTTAATTTAGTAGGGATTTTTTTTCTTTCACCTGTTAGAGTTGCTAGAGATCTGGATTTCATATTGACAGGAATTAAAAAAATAAATTTGACTAAGTTTAGCCTATGTTTAGAGATTTCTTGAACACAAGATGCAAGATTTAATTTTCTGTGTGAAACTAACCTGTTGCTTACTCTTTCAGCAAGTAGCCTAACTCATACTGTATCTCACCCACAGATAACTAAGGAGTTGCATGGATGATCATCCCTAGTATTGCCTCCAGTTTTATCTACCTCTAGTTTCAGCTTTTTATCCTGCCAAAAGCTAACTGTCATAATTTTCGGAAGTAAAACTCAGTAAAGTGTCCTATTTGTTTATGTCTGAGAAGTGACAGAGCAGAGCTGCATTGTGTACCATATCATTGTGGTACCTATACAACTCCATGGCTTTGCTTATGCAGTAAATCTGTTAAGGTGCTGCTGTGATGCTTTACAAAGAGAACTCTCGTGGGCTTTTGACTGGCCTCATCATAGTAAGCCACCATAACTATAAAAGTTCATACATTGGCTGCAGCAAATACACTACAATGTATTTGCTTACTTGGATACTAGTTGCAGCAGCCCTTCTGTCCTGTTCTGCATAAAAACTAGTTGTTTCTCTTTGCTTTTCAATAGCATGTAGGTGCTTGCCTTCTGGATTGGGTTTTCAAGTTTGCAAGAAGAGCTGCTTCCTGCTAATTGATGCCTTTAAATTTGGTGGGCAGCTAAAACAAAGGAAAGTTTTAGTATCCTAGCAGCACTGTGTAGCTAGTATAGTGGATTGTAATCATAGATAAGTTTTTGTGTCATGTTTTTGTATGTAATGATATTGTGTAATAGATGGTGAAAGTTTCTGTAGATTCTGAGAGAGGCTGAACAACTTAAAGGGAAAATCCTCAAGAAATCTATAAAACAAGTTACTTCCACAGTCAACTCAAGGAGTTAGTCATTTTTCAACACTGTTAATATGTTTGCTGTCTTTATACTTAGATGTGCAACACAAGCAAGCACCTAGAAAAGAGACAGACTACTGAGTTAGGTGAACTTTCAGTTTAAAATAGTATAGCTGCTCTTTTATATGTATAGTAAAACAAAATTAAGATACTCTTGCTCTTAGATGTTTACAGTTTAATTTTACTTTTTCTATCTGTTTTTTAGTTTAAAATTAGCAATACACTTGTCTCAGGAGTGGATCCAGGAAAACTTATACAAGGATTATTTGAATCTATAGTTGTTTGTTTATTTTTTCTTGTCCATGATAAACTTGGACTAAACTTGCTTAATTAGAGCACAGTAGTAGCATTTTAATCTTACCTGTGCATTAGGTGGGAATAACTTTGGCATATTGTTCCTAGCACTCTGATGTGGGGTTTAGGGCTGTCTGAGATAAGCTTTGTGTTAATATCAACTGCATTTCCTTTGATGGCTGCTTCAGTGCGTGTATTAACTTGTACTAACTATAGCTTGTTGTGCACTGAAAAATAAGTGACAGTGTAACTGAAGAATATCTACCTGGAATAACAAAACATCTTCTGGGGAACGGGAACCTTTAAGAATAGAGCTGTTATTGTAAGGAAATGTAGAACAGCAATTGCCTTTGATAATCACTGTGTCTTAATTTTAGTTTCGAGGGTTTTACTATGTAAGGCTGAGTTTTCATTACATATAGTGAAAATTACACTTAATATTTTTTTAAAGTACTAACTTTACTGATAATACAAAATCATGTGAGGGAAGCATTTATTACTTAGGATAACTTTGACCTGAGACAGTCATTCCTAGCAAGCCAGCTTTCTGAGAATGAAATGTGAAAGCCAGTTTCCTTTTTATAGGGTTGATGCCATTTTTTTTACTATAAAAGGAGAAATGTTTTGCACAGGAGAAAGGAAAATATTGGGTGGGATATTATAGTGGTGTTCTGGGAACACTTTCTGATAATATAGTGCTCAGACTCGCACTGATACTGTGTTTGAATTGGGGCTGTGTGGGATTCTTGTTTTTCCTTAATTTTACAGTTTATTAAGTTTTCCATAATTCGCAGTGTTCTCCATATACCTGACAAAAACTCTTCTAATGTTAAATGAGCACCTCTCTAAATATCAGTTACTAAGATAATTTGTCTTTCTTTAAAAACATTTCCAGTATAAGTGGCTGACGTCTCCATCTTCCAAGGATACTTTGAAAACTAGACCAAAGAAGAAAACTATTGTCCTAGGAAGCAGTCGAAAAGGAAAAGCTACTATTCGCATTGGTAATACTGTCTTTATTTTCTTTGACTATAGGAAATTTTGTCTTCAAAATAATCTTTTAATGTTAAAGAGTTTAATTATAAAAATATATGATGTGTCTAAATGTCGGTGTTTTGCAGAATACTTGTCTTCAAAAAAATTTCAGAAAAATTCAATAATGTGTCTTCTACCATCAGCAGTTTCTGTAGTAAACTTGCTCTTATTTTTATGACTGCTAGATAAGTGGCTGGAAAAATGCTGACTTATGTGGAAGCATTGCATGTATTTATTCTGAGTGCCTCCTCTCCACAAGCATTCACTTCTAGGAAGCTTGGTGGTAGTAAGTTGCCTAGTTCTTCTGATGTTGTAACCTTTGTGTAGCAGACTGTTCTCTGCTGGTACAAACAAGTGTGCATTTTTTTACTGGTGTACAAAATGATCTCAGATTTTTTTTAAATTTCATGTAAACTTATTATAAATAGTATGTTTAAAATAACATAGGTATCTTGAATATTTACTGATAGCTGCCGTGCACTAAGTGCTTTTCAGTTAAGTTACTAAAAATTTCACTGTAATTCATTTGGCTGTCTTTAATCTTTGCTCTAGTTATCTGGAAGCAGAGAGGTAAGCATAAATCAAATTGAAATCTTTCTAGAAATGGTGAATGAAGAAGAAAATGCCTGACTTAAATATAGTTTTGTTTTTTTTTGTTTTGATTTGAGTGTTTGTTTTGGTTTGTTTGGGTTTTGTTTTTAAAGAGAGGGAGGGAGTCAAGAGGTAAAAACTACTCTATCCTGTTTGCTTGTGAGAATGAACTGAAATTTAGAATCCCATTACCACAGTTATGCATTTCTATACCATTACCAAAATAGTTGTTTTATTGGTCTCAGAGAAACAATAACCTGGGTTCTCACTAGTTTAACTGTATGAAATACTAGATGAACAGTTTTCTGGGCATGTTGGTTTCTGACTTACACAGAACCTGAGGCAGAGTAATCATCCACACCAGGGATTTATTCTAGATCTACCAGAGTAATCATCCACACCAGGGATTTATTCTAGATCTACTTTGAGTGATAGTGTGTGAGTTAAACAGCAACAAAAGACTGATCATGACTTTTCATTATTATTTTTGGTAAGTAAAGATATTGCTGGTGTTCTGTAGAAGCAGTCAACACAAGCAGCAGCTTTGGCTTCAAGCATTTTGCATTACAAAACCAAGATTCTTCACACTAAAGCCACTAGAGGGCAATTTGAAGCACATAGATAGCCTTACTGTCTATGTGGACTCTATAAGCTCCCACCTGAGACAGCGGAATTAAGTATCTGAAATTAGTAATGTGAATAAAAAATAGCTCTTTAGCTACAAAACTGCTTTCATTTTTTGAATAACAGAGTGTCTTACTTACATTGGCCTAACATAGCAGATAATTATACCAGCTTATAATTGCAAGCAGGTAAGCTGTGCACCCCTCTTTTTGAGAAGCAAAACAAAAGTTTTTGAACACCTTGTGAAAGGTAGATTTTCTGCAGTCCCTTTCATATCATAGGAGATTTTACTTATGAATAGTGAGCTGTTAATTTGTACGTAAATAACTAGGTATAATGAATTCTCTTTTCTCCTATTACTGCTTTTCAATACAGGACTACCATCTAAAAAGTCCATAAGTCCTGGGGAAAAAAAAGTGTCTGTGAAAGATAGTTACTCACCAAAACCACTACCACCAGGCACAAAAGGCTTCCTTCCTTGGCGGACTGCAGAACGTGCAAGGAGATGCAGGTAAGCTTTTCAAAGTACAAGGGAAAATATTAAAGAATAAAACCTGCATGATAAATATAGTGAAGAGTAGTGTTAGGTTTTTTTAAGATGCGTATTTGAATGTTACACACAGAATTTCATATTGTATCCTTATTTTTTTTTGTTTTTTTTTTTTACATGAAGTTTGAGGATGTTACATAAATTCTGTTCCAGTAAGCTTTTTAAATACACAAAAAGGTATAATTTGATGTCCATAAGAATATTCAGGTGTAGCAAAACTGCCCCCCCACAACCAAACCCAACTTGCTTGCTTGATCTTTTGTTACTAATGATTTATCAGACTTATCATAGCTGAAGATGCAATTTAGTTTTCTAAGCATGTAGTATAGTTGATTTCACATTCAGTTTGATGTGTCTGGGTATTTTTTACACCTCTTATTTCTCCTCCATCTCCCCCAATGCAAACATAGTTATCGTGAACAGCTAAGCTCTGTAATGTAAAATTAAAAAAAAATTATTATACATGGAAGCCATTGTATTGTTATCATGTTTCCTTTTGAAGCAGTGTTTGGTGGTATTGATTTTTCTGGTTTTTTTTTTTCTGTGTTTTTTGTTTGTTTGTTTTTTAATGTATTCCCTAGACCTTGACGTCTCAAAATGGAGGCAATATTGAATATTTAAACAAATAATTACTTAATGCTCTATCATAACTATTTTTATTAAACATATTTTTCAAAATGCTGAACACTAAATTCTCCTGTTGACTTTAGTTCTTCATAATCAACTAAGCAATATGCCTATTGAAGATATTAATGTTGGCATCCAGTAATGTTACTCTAATTGATGGTAAGTACGAGTACTAATAGAACAAAATGAGGATGTAATGAGTGTTAAAGGGATGCAATGAAGTGTCTGATGCTCTTCGTACTCTTAGTGCTTCACCTGTCCTATAATCCTTTGCTTGGAAATTAAAGTTATGCTGACATTACAAACTTTACTTTTCTCAAAAGTGTTTTTTTCTAACTTTAGAGGGGGACCACTGGATAGGTCTGAAGAATTACCAGTGAGGATTCAGGTACTCTTTCTTTCATATGATGGTTTATTTAATAGATGGATGCCTGAAAAAAAGATAAAAGTGTTCTCAACAGAATCCTTTTGTCTAAAAGTTAACACTGGAGCATACTGGTAAAGTTTCTGTCTCTTAGAAGTGCAAAATAATCGTTTTCATCAGCATTTGGTTGAAACTTCTCTGATACTTCATTTACTTCATTTCTGTATTGGTGTGTTTTGATTTCTTAGCGTTTTGAGCAAGCTGGTTTGGAGTATGGGCACAGTCCTCCAGAGGTAATAAGGAGAATTAACAGTATTTTTCTCTGAAAGGTTCTGCTCCCCTCTTCCTCTCTTTCCTTCTTTTTGTTTTTGGTCTACATACTTGTGTTTGTACCCATTTGTGAACTGCTGTAGTAAACATATAAGCAGATTGGAAAAAAAAATTCCCTTCTTTCGTCTTGCTGTTTAACATCTCATTTCCATCTTCCCTCCCTCCCCAACCACCAGACAAAAGCTGGAGAAGTATGTTAGTGTGTTAAATTAAGAAATATTCTTATAGTTTTATACATGTATATTGACTAACTTTAGCTAGGAATCAATGGCTGCGTAAGGATAATAGGATTTTAGTCTGTCTGAGGCCCACTTTGCTGGCTCTGCCTTGTGAGATGGAGACATAGGTAAGAAGTTAATGAATCACCCTACTCAGACCAACTTGAGGAGTCAGGCTTTGTGAAAACAAAAGCACAGGAGTCTGAAAGATAAGAAGACTCCATGAAGACACAGCTTAAGTGACTATTCCTCAGACCACTGGAAGACCATTCCGCGTGCTAATCCACCGTGCACAATTACTATGCAGATACTCTAGTTACGAGAAATGCGTATATGTGAACTTTATACTGGAAGTGAAATACATATGTAAACTTTTAGTGTCACAAATATGTATGCGTAAGGCACAGATAAGCTACTGGCAACTGCTAGTACTTCGAGCATTCAATTTATGAAATGGTACATGTATGCTCTCAGTGCTGAATTAAAGAATGTCTTGCTTTCTAACTCCTACAAACTGGTCTTGGAAAGTTATTGAGCCGATATTTCGGTAACAATGCAAGGGGCTGATGGTTGCTGAAGCCAGCACACATTCCCTTCTTTGGTGCAGGCTTCCCACGGGCTGCAGTCTTTCAGAGAACCCTGCTTTGGCACAGGCTGTCCATGGGCTGCAGCTTCTTCAGCCCATCCCTCTGCTCTGGCACTGAGTCTTCCCTGGGCTGGAGTGCAGGTATTGCCTCCACCATGGAGTTCCTCCTCCAAGTCTGGTGTTCTCTCTCGTCTTTCTCATCTTGTTTGTTCTCTCCTCTTTGCCTATCTGGCATATCTTGCCTTTTCCTAAATAGGCTTTCACTGAGGCACTGCCATCTGAGCTGCAGGGCTCAGCTGTGCCCTGCAGTGGGGTCGGTTGGAGCCGGCTGGAACTGGCTGTGTCTATCACGGGCCCTACAGGCCTCTACTGCTAAATCTTTGCCACATATACCAAATATATGCACAAATATGATTTTAAAATATTGTTTTGTGCTAACTTATTTCAAAACTGCATAGCTGGACAATGTATATGGATCATAAGGGACTCTGGGAAATTATTGCATTTAAATTAATCTTTTGGTACTATTTAATCTCTGATTTTTATTGTACAGTGTAATACTGTGAGTGGTGTCGTTTTCTTTTCTGATGTAATTAGACAGGTATTCCTGTGAAAGTGACAGTAGAAAGCACTTCTGCATCTGAAACCGAACACACAGAAGACTTAGATGGTGTTATTCTTCATCCTAATATGACAAAATCGTTAGATAAGATGAAGATAACAAAATATCAACTATTACAGGTAAGAAGCATCTTCTGTGCCTTAAATGCCACAGAAGGCAAATTATATCAATTTAACCATGTTTTATTCAGAAAATTACAGTTAAGCTAATAACCACTCATGGAGCAGGATTTCTGAGTAACTTTTAATTATTCTGCATTATGTCACACAGGCTTCTGTTTCAAAAGATGTATGTCAAATATGTGCTGAATTTCCGATCTCTGAATAGTCCTAGTGAAGATGTGTACACCATAAGCATATTGTCAAATCAGGGCCATAATAAGGAAGAACTTGCTTAATACACACAGCTGCAATACGTGTAATTTCTCTGTTCCAGTCTTGAATCATAGTTCACAAATCTTTTGTAATTTACTGTTATTTCTGCAAGCTAAAATGCTGTAATGATTGTTGTGTAAAAATAATTTTTAAAATAACTGAAAGTGTGTTGAAGCTCCATTTTATAGTTGAGCTTGGTAACAAACTTTTAAAATCTGTTTTTTTATTATTCCCTCATTCTTTGATAGTTCTAGAAAACTAGCAGTGTGTGACTGAGTACTGCTGCAATTGTCTTGACAGGGAATGTTTTTATGAAAAGAAGGAAAAACAAAGGATGTGTTCCAGTGGATCAGTAATGTTGCTGAGATAATTTAGTGCTATTGTAAAGAAACACCTTCAGGCAGAGTAACTGTGTTTTAGGATTTTAATTTTGTTTAGGGAATCTGCACTGCCTCTAAATGTATGCTGCTGAAAATAAGACCTATAGTCAGTCTGGTTTTGATAGTGGTTGTCATAGAGCACCACAGTGGGTGAATGAACTATTCATGCATATAAATATTAAGACGATATGGAAAGTGAAGTGAAAACTCGGCTTGTTGCAGACTCAGCTTGTTGCAGATCCACATGTAATGTAGAATGACTTAGCATTACTGTGAAAGGTAAAAGGACTGCACAAATAGTGCATAAATAACTACCTGCCTTTTTTTTGTTTTTAAGTTGATGTATACCTTAGGGCTACCATTTTTTCTCTAGAACTTTTGTTCAGGAGGATTTTAAAGGTTTTCACATGTTGCTGGGACTTCAAGTTGTATAGTGGCCTTCTTTTTTGTAGATGATTTCGTATTACTGTTCACATGCAATATGTTGACATTGTGCCGTGTGGTGGCTTCCACACTCTCATCAAGAGAATCATGGAATTCCATGTCACATGCATATCGCCCAAAAAACTTATATGCAGCAAATATGGTGCTTTCAGGAAGCACTTGATTTGTTTATTCTTGGTATTTGGAGAGGGACAAATAGTACTTTTAGGACACACTGCAGAGGCAAACAGTGTTTTGTGGCTTGGGGAAGGGTTGTCATATAGACGTATGTTGTCAGTGTTACCTGTAGTATTACATATAGAGCAACTGTAAAGGAAGGAATAAATTGTAATTAATTTAAGCTTCCTGGGAGGTAAAACTACAGTTTTTAGGAACGTACCCAAACTAGGTTCTGAATTTCCAGTGCTTGTAAATGTCCAGATTTTCCTGACTTTCTGAATTTGAAAACCAAAATACTTGTTTAGGCTATGGTCGCATGTGTGAGGGCACTGTTTAAGCAGTCTGGGACTGTTTCTGTGCCTCACCCATCCTTTTTGTTACATTGATGCAAAGCACAGTTTCATATTATGGCAGAACCTAACCAACATCTTGTCACCTTTGAATTATGAGGTCTATTTCTCCTCTGTCCCTTAGTGCTTCTCTGTTTCTTGATTCAGTCTTTTTATGTATTATATCTTTTTCATGTTTATCTGATCATTAGGTAAGTTGGTTCACTTGCTGGTGTAGAAGAAACTCATGTAGTTCAGCAAGGAGAAGTGCAAAGTCCTGCACCTGGGGAAAAACAATGCCATGCACTAATATATGCTGAGGGGAGACCATCTGGAAAGCAGCTTGGCAGAAAAGGCCCTGGGGTCATGGTGTGCACCAAGTTGAACAGAAGCCAGCCATGTGCCCTTGTGGCAGAGAAGGTGAATAGCATCTGGACTGCGTTAGGAGGAGTATTACTAGGAGGCTGAGGGAGATGATCCTTCCCTTGTACTCAGCACTGTTGAGGCCACACCTGGAGTGCTGTGTCCAGTTCTGGGCTCCCCAGTACAAGAGAGACATGGGCATACTGGAGAGAGTCCAACGAAGAGCAACAAGGATGGTTAAAGGACTCGTGTCTCTCCTGTGAGGAAAGGCTGAGAGAGCTGGGACTGTTCAGCCTGGAGAAGAGAAGGCATCTTATTAATATATATATAAATAACTGAATGGAGGGTGCAAAGAGGACAGAGCCAGAATGTTTTCTTTGGTGCCCAGTGGCAGGACAAGAGATAATGGGCATAAGCTGAAACACAGGAGGTTCCCTCTGAGCATCAGCAAACACTTTTCACTGTGCGGGTGACTGAGCACTGGATTAGCTTTGTTGTTGCCAGTCTAGGGATCTTAGGAATGGCCTTCACTGGACAGTGGTGACAGGTGCATAGTCTTCACTCTGGGTGGTTGTCACTGGGGCAGATATATCTAGAATATTTTAGAACCTACATCTTTGAAGCAGATGCAGAAGTCCTTTGCATCCTACAAGACCTGTGAGGACCTCTTTGCATCTGTAGAAAGGTTATTTTAACTATGTGTTCTGTTGCACACCAGTCTTTTCAGTTGATTTCTTCTATGAAGTGCAGCAGTATTTTTGACAGTAAACAAAGGATTTCAGTACTGTTTGGATCTTTACTGCTCTGTAGAACTGACTGATAAGGTGTATACAAAAAAGCAGTGTCCTATGTTGTGTGTATGTACTTGTATACGAGGTGTACAGAGAAATGAAGAAGCTTTGTATACTCTTAATTCGCATAGGTTATCCTCTGAAAAATAGAAGACTGTGTTTTCATTTGTTCTTCCACTTCAGATGCTGTAATTAGAGGTGATAATGCTCTGCTATGATTACAAGAATATCATGGTGATTGCTTATCAAATCCTGACTACTGTTCACTGAAATGGAGAGATTCACTACTTAGAACTAAAAGTTAAAATACAAGTGTAGGCATCTCATTAATAAGACTAGAATATATTTGTATAGATGTTTGTTTTTTGTTGTTAATTCAACACTAGGCTTCTTAACTTGCTCAAACAGCTTTGTATACAATACAATACAATTTT
>NW_010172874.1:0-12152 GCF_000695765.1 Mesitornis unicolor | reverse complement strand
CTGCTGCTGTAATAAGGAATAAAATCCTGGACGAAGAATAAATTCTGAAAATCTAGGTATGTCTACTAAGAATATTTTTAGAGCCAGATTTGAGCTTTTGATGAGGTAAATTATTTAGTTAAAGATGAGGTTTGAAAAGGCAAAGGGGAAGAGGAGGAAGTAGAGAAGAACATACATTCCTGATGGCAGTATCATAAGCCCAAGACACTTGTGCTGTAATCTTATGTTACTTATTGCTATATGGCAAATCTGCTAAGTGAATCACACTTATTTTTACTTTCCTGTATTAATTTTTTGCATCCTAGAGTAATGTACCAGTAGACCTCTGTTGTGTATTTTTGTAGAAGTTATGTTATTGGTTGGAATGCTGTGTAATAGTTGTTAATTGGATATGTTGATTTTTGTATAATATTGCATCTGACATTTTGGGATAAATTTCATGTTAGTTTATTCATGTTATGATAGTTAAAGCTGGAAGAATGCATGCAAACATTAAAGGAAGAACAAAGAGCCAGATTAAAGGCTGAGGAACGGATAATGGAGGTAAGGATACTTACGTATTAATCAACTTGACTTTTAAAGGAGGCACTGATCAAGCTATCAATTTAAGTAGGAGTAATTATCAATGACCTCTAATGTGTCAGCTTCCAGAGTTTCAGTTCAAAGTTGCATGGATCAATTGCTAGCCTAAAGGTAATGATGAAATCTGCATTTAGTAATGTGTGTTTGTTTTCTTGATCCTATTCCAGAGCCTTGAACTCCAGGTCAGGCTACTCATTCAATGTGTTTTAATTTATTTGATATATTATTTACAATCTGGGGCTTCCTGATACTTGTTTTTCTTGAGAAAGTAGTTGAATCCGTTTGCAATTTGCAGCAGATGAATAGTTCTTTGAGATCTCCCACCTTCTTTATCATTACTTGTACTGAAAAGCTGTATGTTGTAAATGTTGTTTAGTTTGGCTTATTCTGTCCCTTTGGTTTTTAAGTTTTGTTTCTGCAGACAGTAAAAATGTCAGAAGGTTTTTGTGTAGCATGTTGGCCATAGCAGTCAGTTGTTGCAAAGTGCAAGTTCGGATTATGACAGAACTGAACTAACAACTTGTCACAGTTAAATTGTGAGGTCTGTTTCACCTCCGTCTGTTGTTGCTAACATAAGTTCCTTTTGCATTAATAAGCAAAATCTCTTCTAATAGAGTTCAGTGTAACATATAGTGTAAATGAATAGATTTGGTTATTATATGTGTTCTGGGGTGGAATGAAATTGTGGTACTCTCTGGAACTTGAGCAGCAAGTGGTGCCCCACAGTAGAGGAAACAGATAGCCACAAAGAACTCTGCACTCAGCAGGATTCATTATAGTACTCTGGTGCAGCCATTCCCATCTTCCTGCAAGGTGAAGTGCACCAATGGGCTCTGCTGAATATCTGTTGTTTGAACACTTAAATGCTCTTTAGGCTAAATACTCACTGCAACAAATTTATCTGTGTCATACTAGACAGCTTGGACCTAGCACCTTGTCACAGGAGAAGGGATAATGTCAGTAGCTATAATATCCAAAATTGTTCATTTTGGTGCTAGTTTAACAGCTACAGTGCACTAGACAGATCTATATTATACTGTCCTCCTCTCACAAAAGATGAAAGCAAGCAAGCAAGCCTGTGGTAACAGTGATTGCTTAGCTATAATCTTAAACAAGTATCTGAGTTAATGTTTCCCTCAGAACTCTGTGTATTCTACAGTTACCACTTGACTTTCAGTTTGTCATTGATCTGATTGATGTTCAATGTGAAACAAAATCAAGTGAACTTAAACTTTCTATTTTGGGGTGCACACTGCAGGGGTGAGATACAGTAGTATGCATTCCTTCTGATACATCGGAGTCAATATAAGGAGAGCATTGACTTTCATTAGGGTTTTCTACTAGTAAAAGGATTTTTTTGGTATTAATGTGTTATATAATACATGCGAAATAACATATGAAAGGCGATTTTCTTTGCTTGCACTTGCTCTGCAACATTCTGTACATACTGAAGGCAGTGCTGAGCCAGCAGTTTTGTGTGCCTGCAGCAACTTCTCTGTGGTAGCACAGAATTGCAGCTGTGAATAAACAAACCTGCACAGAGCTCAGTGTAACTGTGTCCTGAGTATTTCTGGTAGAGCAAGCTCTGTATCAGTTATACTAGTTACTGTGGGTATTTCTCTTTGTGATATCGCTCTATAGGCTTGCAAAGGTGGGGTTGGTATTTTGTTTGTGGGTTGTTTTTTGGTTTTTTGTTTGGTTTTTTTGGGGTTTTTTTGTGGTTTTTTTTTTGTTTTTAAACTGACAATGATAGAAATTACTTTGTTCTTTCTTTTTTCTTTGCCCACCTACCCCTCCCTTCCCCTCCCTTCCAATAGCTGGAAATGGAAAATGCAAGATTAAGGAATCTAAATATCTCCCTGTATGAGGTTCTTCAAGCGCAGTCAGTAACCAATATGATTTTGGAAGATGATTTTCTAGACAGCATTGAGAAATCTTTCCAAAAGTTTCACGCTTTTTTAGACCTCCTTAAAGATGCTGGGTAGGTTGTCACTTTACTTAAGTCTTACTGTTTCTGCTGAGATTTCTTTCCAAAATTATCCTTCCAATGAAGTATGTTGCCTCCTCCCTCCAGATCTCTAGGACTGTACTCGCAAATAGCAAAGGAAGAAAAATTAACTATATGTACTTACTCTTTAGTCTTTTCTCAGTGGGAAAAACATGATCTAAGCACTGTCCAGATGAATTAATGTATCTGTCCTTAGGAAAGGTTTTCAGGAAGCCATTCCAAAAGAGAGGAAAGCTTCTCTTAATACATGTTTCCAAGTCTTGGTTGGGTCACCTGTGGCTTTTGACATTCCCATAATACAAAAGGCTCAAAATACAGTTGAACTGGCTTCAGAAAGTATCCTGTTGCCTGCAACCCCTAAAACTTTTACTAATTGAACTACAGAAATCTGAATGGATGAATCTGTCCTAGGTACTTAAATTCTGGGTTATATAGTATTACTTGAAATATTTTAGAGAGTATTGATTAAAGTTTGTCTTAAGGCTCTACCACTGTACCTGCAACTTTCTCAGAGGACTGTTCAGCCTTCCCATTTGTCAAAAAATTTTAGCTTAAGTTCTCAAATCTGCCTTGTAAAGCTGATGTAGCCAGTCATGGCAGTCTCATCCAGGAGAAGGAAGGAATGATGCAAAGATACATTTTAATCTAATCTGCATGTTCAGAGAAGGCCACAGAAGATTTTATTTGCCCTTGCTGCCTCCTGCTTCCATCTACTGCCAAATTGTGATAAAGTAACGTCCTGAGGCTGTGTTCTTATTCTGTGCCAGTGAAC
This sequence comes from Mesitornis unicolor, assembly GCF_000695765.1. Taxonomy (NCBI): domain Eukaryota; kingdom Metazoa; phylum Chordata; class Aves; order Mesitornithiformes; family Mesitornithidae; genus Mesitornis; species Mesitornis unicolor. The sequence goes on along the minus strand of NW_010172874.1, from coordinate 8,790 downwards.
TGGTAGAGCTGCTATTACTTTAAATATTAATTACAATCTTTAGAGGAAGGAAAAAATGCTCTCACTATGCAAAAAATAATTTTTTCAGATGAGTCCTACATCAGTTCATGCTAATAGGGAGCTGCTCTGAAAGTTGCAGAATTCCAGTCACAAAGACTTGCTGTTTTCAATAAGCTTCCGTTTCATGCTGTGCTATTAATTGATGGCTACAAGTTCTCACTTGTTGTTGAGGCTTAAAACACCCAAGTGGTAGGTTTGGCCAATTTATAAGATGGCAGGTGAAACAACATAACTGCATTTGTGAAGCATATAATTTGATTTGGCTGTTGGAGATTATGCTAGTCTGGGAGATGTGCATCAATCTCCTGCCTGAATGACAGTCTTAATCTTTGTTCTGCCTGGCAGGGAATCTGCTCTGAGATCAATGCTAACTGAGAGAACTTCATTCTTAGCCTCATAACACTGAGGGAAAATTGACAGTTTTGAACTTGCAGGCTAATTTGCGCAAACCTAGGAAAATAGCTTTAGCTACTTGTTTTCACCTTTATTAAGCTGTTTTGGACTTCTTAGAAAATAGTGGGAGAAGTATCTTCAAAGTTACAAACAGATTCCAGTTCTTCTTCTGGTTTTGAATGTTTAGATCTTTCACAGGGTAAGATTTTTTTGGTGTCATTTTCTATTAAACTTTATTTTCCAGACTTGGACAACTTGCTGCATTAGCTGGGATAGAGCAGTCGGATTTTAGTGTTTTAGAGCATCCACAAATGAATTCTTCTAGTAAGCCTGCTAATGTGCTAAAGGAGAAGTCTTTTGAAGAAAAAAGACAAGAACATGCCCAGAATAGCGAAGTAAGTTTATAGAGGTTACTTGACTCTATTAATGTACTTTTCAGCCCCTCTGATTGAAAGTAATGATTACCAAGTGATCCATGAATTTGTTATTGCCATCTTTTGCTGTAGCTGTATTTATACAGATCATAATAATTCAGTGATTAGTGTACGCTTTTTAAGTGATTACCATTTAGAACAGAAACCATAGTATTTTGTAATGTTCTAAAGAAAGTTTTGGTGGTAATTATGTTGTTTCTTATTCTGAAATACAAAGTTTCAGTAATGGTATGCATCCATTAAAAGTGGAAAATATAATTACTAGATTTTTAAGAAACATTTAATAATGATGTGTAGTGGTTTTAAAAAACTTAGTTTGATAATAGAGGGTAGTACAGTATGCCTATTGAAAAGCAGGAATTTTCTTAATTTATTGCAGGGTATGTGTCCAGTCCTGTTAGATTCCTCTGTGGACCATGCCACGAATTTCAGTCAGCTACAAATTTGCCATATTAACAACCTAAGGTTTTAGTTTCTACTGTGATGTCAGTAAGTAGAAAACCTCCTGGATTTTTCAAGGAAGGTACTACTTAAGAACCCCATCAATCAACCAAACAAAAAAAAACCCAAACCAAAACCAGGTTCAAGTTTCTAAGGCAATTAAAGATACAGGCAGCCTACAACCTTGTCCCAGTTGGATAAAACTGTCATGCTAAGAATCATTGTGCATTCCAGTTGTTTCTTATACCCAATATGTTCCCTATTAAAGTGTTACAGATTCCTCAATAACATCATGAGCTTCTAAAACATGATGCTAAAAAGTGTTTGGTTTTTTTAATGAAAGGAAAGGAATTTCTAGTTTTGCAGTTTGCATTTGCTAAAGTTATTCAGAGTGATAGAATTCTCATTATAGGTTTGTTAACATTTGTTACAGTTTGGCTTGCTGCAGTGTTTTCAGCTGTTGAACTGTTCTGCACCGTGACATTAACTTGTTCATGTTTGATTTAATCATTATTTTTCTAATACATCTACATTTAGAAGCCTGAGCTTAAAGTTTTTTGAAGCCTGGGGTTTTTTTAAGTATATATGGCAAAGAATTACAAAAAGCTTCAACTAACACACTACTCTCATACTTGCCTCCTAGTATTGGTTAGTTCAGATTCTTGTAGCAGCTGGGTATTGTAGGATAGACTATTGGGATCACAGTTACTGTGAACTGTGAGCAGATGTAATAAATTGCAGATATTTCAGAATGATAGACATGATTAGGCTTTGACTGCTTTGGTGTAACTGACACATTTCTGTAGTATAAACTTCAAGCTAATATGCCTATTCTGTGTTATGCCTATTCTTGTGGCCAAGAAGGCCAATGGCATCCTGGGGTGTATCAGGAGGGGGGTGGTTAGTAGGTCGAGAGAGGTTCTCCTCCCCCTCTACTCGGCCCTGGTGAGACTGCATCTGGAATATTGTGTCCAGTTCTGGGCCCCTCAGTTCAAGAAGGACAGGGAACTGCTGGAGAGAGTCCAGCGTAGGGCTACAAAGATGATCAAGGGAGTGGAGCATCTCCCTTATGAGGAGCGGCTGAGGGAGCTGGGTCTCTTTAGTTTGCAGAAGAGGAGACTGAGGGGAGACCTCAGTAATGTTTATAAATATTTAAAGGGTGAGTGTCACGAGGATGGAGCCAGGCTCTTCTCGGTGACAAACAATGATAGGACAAGGGGTAATGGGCACAAGCTGGAACACAGGAGGTTCCACTTAAATTTGAGAAGAAACTTCTTGTCAGTGAGGGTGACAGAGCACTGGACCAGGCTGCCCAGAGAGGTTGTGGAGTCTCCTTCTCTGGAGACATTCAAAACCCGCCTGGACGCCTTCCTGTGCAACCTCATCTAGGTGTTCCTGCTCCAGCAGGGGGATTGGACTAGATGATCTTTTGAGGTCCCTTCCAATCCCTAACGTTCTGTGATTCTGTGATTATTATCACCCTAGCCGTCTTCTGAAACTTGCTTGCCTTGAAAGGTAATAAAAGTTGTATGATCACTATTATCTCTGGTTTTTTTCTATATTATATAAAAACTTTATTTTACTACGCAGATTTTAATATATGGCAGTTGCGATACTGGATTTTTTTTTTCTAGTTGCAACAGTATCTTCATTGAAATCTGAAATCTCTTATTTCAGAACAGAGCTGGAGACATCCAAATTTCTTTTCCTGTCACGTTTCAATGCCAGATGGCTGTGAGTAGCAACTTCTCTGCTCTTAAAGAAATACAAGAACCTCAGACTGCTGGACAACAGTACCAACCAGGCTCATGGAATGAAAATGAAGCTGAAACAATTAACCAAAATAAAGAGGATAAACCTCGATATAGTACTCCAACAGTCTCTGACAGAAGAGTCAAACAAAACGAACATGCAAAAGGACATCATTCAGCAGGGCAATTGGTTACCAGTCTGCATTCATTTTCTGATTCCAGCATAAACATTAAAAGTAATGGTAGCAGAATGTCCAGTGGTGCTTCAGGTGAAAAAAGTAAAAATGGTTCCTCAAAGAAATACATCCCTAGAGCAAATGAAATGGCAATTCCAAATGATGGAGCAAGAGGAGACCGAAGCAGACTGCAGACAGTAAATCACTCTGGAACGGATAGTGTAGGATCTGGCTCTGAAATACAGGAAAGTATCCAAAGTGTTACCAGCATTTGAAATAGTTCTGAAATGTTTGAACTATTCTTTACACTTGCAAGATTAGAAATAAATTTTTGATGCCCCAGTATAGTTTTTTAATTGTTTGTAAAGACTTTATAAACTTTTAAAGCATTGCATGCTCTTTAGTATTCCTGTTTCATGTTTGCATTACTTGTTTCCAAAAATAAAAATCTAGTGGTAAGTGATGCACTGGTAGAATGGTACCCTTCGGTTTTTATTACATACGAAGGATTCCTGGTGTATGGAATAACAGATGTTGTTAGAGAGTGTAAACTGTTTTGAGCTAATAAAATTAATTTGAATACAAATTTTGCTCTTCATTTATTTCCAGTGTATTGCAATGGAAGGGGAAAAGATGGGTTTAGAACAAGCATCAATTCATGCCTAACAGTGTGTGGGTATGACATTCCTAAATGTAGTGGAAGTTTCAGATTTGAAAATGAGCCCAGAAACATCTCTAGTAGAAATATTTAAATACATTCTTTTTTATTGGTATGACTGAAGATCATAGAATAATACATGTTGGAAGGGACTTCTAGAGGATGTCTAGTCCAACTCCATTTAGGTTGCTCTTAGCACCTAGAGAAATGTGAGCACGTAAGACTAAAATAATATATTTGTATTAAAACTCCTGAGATTTGCTCCCCAGCCTCTTGTTTTTGTAATTTTGCACAGGCAACTGATTTGCAGCTTCCAAACAATGGCACAGAGTAACATAGATTTTGTTTTGCCTAATGTATCCAAAATCATATTGTTTTACACCAGGAGTAATAAGATGATGCACTTCAGTATGGCTCTGAAAAATAAAGCAGTGCCTTCCTTTATATTTGTACACTTGCCTGAGTGCCATGAGAAAATTTAGGATTATTATAATGTAATAATTATAAAATTACTAATTACCTTCCCTAAGTGCTGTTTTGAATATAAATGGGAATTCTGTAAAATTAAACTTATTAGCAAGGGTTGTAGAGACAATGAAAGTGTTAAACATTTAAGTAAACTTTAGGAAAATGTTTTTAAGCAACATAAAACTTGCATTTGGAAGAATGAAATAACCTAAACTGTTTTATTTTAAGGTTTAAGCCTAGGTAATTTGGTTTAGCAAGGGGTGTTAATTTTGCTTTTGAATGAATCAATTTTATTTCCTTAAAATAACTTCTGTTACCTTTTTCACACACGCATACTTGCGTCAGTCCTGATTGAAAAGAAATTTCTGAAATTGCAGTACCAAACTCTGAGGGATTGGTCAATAGAATCTGACATAAAATGCTTATCTTTATGAGAAGTTAAAATGTTGAAAAGTCATGATCATGAAAAGCTGCCTTTTGAAAAACCAGATCAAATATTTTGCCTTTATTTCACTAGTTACAGTGCCAGCTGAGATTGTGAATGATCATAATACTTTTAACCTGTTTGATATTAACTTTATTATTCTTGGCAATGTGTATGCTGTTTGCAGAATGAAGGGGACTGGGAGATGGAACAATGGAATATTTTCACATGCAGGAATTAGATTATTTGGGCTGAGCTAATGAGGAAGAACACAGTGTAGCTTTCTTTTTACTGTGTCATCTGTTATGAGAACTCTGGAACATGGAAGATCTGTAGAAATTCCTGACTTCAATTGCTTGACAATTATGAAGAAACTCATGAATCCTCAAATGGAAATTTTCTACTGAGCAAACAGCACAAGATTACCTTAGCTATTGCAATATTGCACAAGTAATTGCACAATGAAAGTACATTATTTATACAGACTTTGTCACTTCAGAATAATAATAGGTAATACATTAATCTATGCAATTGGTAAGATATTCAACCAAACATTTGAGATCTATTGCTTCAGTCATGATTCTTTGCTTGTGACTTTGATTAACAATTGCACACAGTCAGTTTCTTCAGCATTAAAGTTCCCTTTTTAAAACTAAAAGTCTAAAGCTAATCTGTGAAATGCTGGATAAAATTATAAATTCCAAAGTTTGGATTTGTGAGGATAGAAATTATGAATCTGTTGTTTGTCTCTAAAAATACCATAAAGAACTTATTTAAAACAGTTTATGTATTGTACGCCCATAAGAAGGTGACATAAATACTTCTAATGTTAAATGCTACTTGTATTTGCTTTTGAAGTATGAATTGTGTCAAAAATCATTTAACATAAAATTGAGCAGGTGGTATATAATTTAGATGGACATATTTTTTTCAGTGAGATTAGTACTTGAAAATCAGAAACTTGAAATATTCTCCATCTTGTCACTGATGCTGTTGTGTATATGGAGCTGAATGCTGCATCTGAGGATCAGTAGAGATAATGGGTGTAAGTTACCTGGGAGAGAATATTTTTAAGACTATCATGAATATTTCAGAAGTTTCAAGGTTTTTACTTAAGACTTAAAATGCATTTCCAAAAAATATTTTGTATATATAAATAGAAGTTATTTTGTACATATAATTATTGTTTAAAATACAGTGTTTTAACAATTTTTTTTTAAATAGTTTTGTGTCTATGTATACATGCAGTTTAAATTATTATGAAACGATTTTACCCTGAGTTTGGGTATAAGCTGTTTCAGCCCTTTGCTATTAGTTGATGTTTTACGTATTTGTCGGTGTTCTTGTTTGACATAAAAGCCTGAAATCAATAGGCCAGCTATTTGCTAGAGAACATGTTACTGTTTACTTATAAGACTCAAGCATTTTTTTCTCTCTTTCTTTGGGCTTCCTAAGAGTTACTTTTCAACTTCATAATTGCAATATTTGGAGGGATATCCTCTGAAAAACAAAATAACCCCAAGCCCTTATCTGAACTACCTGAATCTTAAGTCCCACCAAAATTTGCTAGTGTCACTGGTTTCCTTGGCCAGACACCCCAGCTGCCTCCCAAAACAGCCACCAGGTTGCTATGTAGTCAGCGTTATTTGTCTTTTAATAATGACATCCGCTGACCATTTATGTGCCAGACAGAGAACTTGTGTGTGCTCGCTCTCCTTGGGTGCGTTGATTCTTTTCCAGCAGTAGTCAATGAAGGTTTTTCTGTCCAGCACAACATGAAGTCATGATGAACCTTATAAAAGTTCATTGAAACCTCTGAAATTTAATTTAAATATTACACTTTCTCTGTTTTGTTTTGGTTTTTTTTCCAGTTATGCATCATAATAAACAGAGCTCTCTACTTCTCTGTTAATTATGCAAATTCATATTTGCCTGCAGTGATTTGTTGCAGCTGAAGGGTCAGTTTCTCTGTCAAATGCTGGAAGCCAGAAGTGTTCCTGAAAGTCATGGTTTTGAAAGCTTGTATTTTATATTGGGTAACTATGTATAATTGATACAATGTTTTAATGGATTTTGATGTATTAAAACCCCCCGTAATTGCTAGTAGTGAATTATTAAAATAGGAAAAATCTCAATTCAATAGAAACAAATTCACCTTCATCCTCACCAGCTGTAAAAGCGTAATAACCCCTCGTATGTAGCGAAATCTTACTCCCTGTCAATGCACAATTTAAAGTAGATTTTCTGAAGCTCTGGCTGGGGCAGGGCTGCCAGCTCTGCTCTCATGGCAGCTGCTATATTGACCCTTCTGGCTGGGATGTGATTTTCCAGAACTGAAAAACTACAATACCTGACATTTACTCCCTGCGTTCTAGGCTGATACCAGCACCAGCTTGCCTAGTTTCTAATTTTGTGGTCTAGCTCGTTGTGTCAGGGGTTTGAATAACACTTTTAATTCCAAAGTTTTAACTTATCTTGTGGTTTGTGCCATACTCTTAGAATTTAAGTCTGATCCTGCTCGGATGTTGAGGGACTCCTGCAGTAGTGGCCAGGCTTACTGTCCTGACCCACAAACTTGAACTTTTATTGACTGTTTCCACTACCCTTTCCTACCTAGGATGCCTTTACCCCAACAGGTTGGAGTTTGAAGCTGTCTCTCCAGGCAAATCTAGGTAGTTTGGGTTTAACACTGGGAAAAGCCTGTGTGAGGAGCTCATATCTCTTAAGCATTTTCTGCCTGAGACTTTAGTAAAAAGTACTGTAGTCGCATCTATATTGTTACTGAGCATTTCAGTTGAAGCTTCTAAATATAATTAGAACTAATTTTATTAATTAGAAGTAGTGTAGTTGTTCTGAGTGTTGTGGTCTGAGACATACTTCAAAAATACCTTGGTGTTTTGAAGAGAATATATCCAGCTTGTAATGTCCATGAAGTTTGCTGTTATCTTTAGAACTGAGGAGCCTTCAGGTGTCTGAAAGGGAGTTTGGTGAGTTTTTAAACTACAACCATTGCTGAGATGAAGGTTATCTTTGCTCTAAAACCACTGTCTCTGTCTGGAATCTGTTAAACAAAATAACTTGTATATCATGAAAATCTACTGAATAAATACCAGATGAGGCTGTAATCTGTGAACTCTTTCTATCATTCTAGGTATGACCTGGCTTGACAGGAAAAAGAGCAAATTCAGGTAGTTAGTATTTGTTCAGTGAAATAATTTGTAATGAAAAGTCACCTATTATATAAATGTAAATATTGGTTTTCACAAAATAATGTTCATTGGCACTTTCATTTCTGAAAAAAAAAGTGCAGATTTGGTATACAGATGATTAATGTTGGTGATAAACTTGGTAAACATACATAGATCTAAAGGAGGCTCAGCATTACAGGTGTTACACCTTAATTACATTAAGGTGTTTTAAGTGCTGTCCTTTGTGCAGCTACCTATGAGAATCACGGGTCTCACACAAAATAGTCAAAAATTATGGGACTCCATACAGTCCATCTGTTTTCAATCATACTTAATGGCCTGTTTTCTCAAAAGTTATTTGCTGCTCCTTCCTTTAAAATAACTTCTGAAAACCGATTGTAGGACAGTATGTCCCTCACTAAAACAATTACAAGAAACTGAACAGCTGAAGTCTCTTCTCTAACCACAGTTTCATTCTATTAACTCTATTAACAAGGTGCCTGTGGAAAGAAAGGTTTAGCATCTCGGGATATTAGCCGAGGATTTGGCAGACTTTGAGGCAGGTCCCAGCTCTGCTACCCATTCCCTAAAGTTAATTAAGTTTCAGAGCTCTCCCGGAAACCGAAACAGCAAATTGTCCTCCACGGGCTGTCTGAGGAACGGCACACGACGAGCAGGTACTTCCCGCGCTTGAGAAGGTGGGCATGCATCCGAAACACGAAGACATTTCGGTACAGCAGGGAACACCCCCCGGGCTCGCTGCCTCATCACGCTGCCTCACCCTGGCCGCGCTGCCA
>NW_010172873.1:8691-14153 GCF_000695765.1 Mesitornis unicolor | reverse complement strand
CTGGTGGCCTTTAATAGACACCCACAACAGTTTCACCCCTGTCAGCCTTATTGTCTCCTGGAACAGCCTTGACTCAGGAAAGCAGAGAAAATGCTCTGCAAACAAACTCTTAACTAAGCCTCTGATAAGACTTGTTTATTAACAGTTGAAACTTCTGCCATAGTTGTCATTATTAATTATCAGATCTTGTTAGATAGTCTGAGCTATCATTTGGGACTCACCTTTGCTGATCTTACTTGTCTTAAATGATACTTAATTCATTGATCATTCACTGCATTGTTTAAACAGGTCCTATCTGAATCCCTTTATGTTTATTACTAGAGTCTCATCACAGCCTCTTTTTTGTTCTTGCTCAATACACCATCTCATTAGTAGTCATTATGACAGGTTTTGGTCTCAGATAACATTTTCATGCAGACAATGCATCCTTTTACAGGTTTAGTTTTTTTTAATCTTCCTTGACTTCCTTATTTTACTTTGACTTTCTGAGAGCAACTGTTTGATGTGTAAAAATAATGAATACTAGTATTTTGATCTGCAGTGTTTTCCAAAGAGATATTGCAGTTGTTGACACTGATGTGACTTATGTTTGACACCAAATATACTATATGAAAAGGTCATCCTTAATGCTGAGCTGATGACATGTGGCTTTCCCCTAAGGAAATCAGCTTTCTTTAGTATCATTCAGGGAAAAAGCTGATACTCAATGCTTAGTCACTAGCAGAATTATTTTTTCTTTTTTAAAAACACAGAATCATAAGAAGTAAATTATATGCTGGAAATCTTCAATAAGGTATCATTTTTTTAATAAGTGTGCATTATGAATATAAAACAATACTATTATTCCATTTGGAATGAACTAGAAATGTTGAGCTGAGTCAAAATTACCACTGTAGGGACTGAACTTGAAGAAAAAAATACTACTTATATTCATAAAGTACAGATTGAAAACAAAACCATGTGAAACAAGACAGATTTTGAAAATCTTAAGGATCTATGGGTAGATTACTTTTCTGTTCTTCTGCAGCTGTAAAGAAAGCCAACAGTAGTCTGGGTTGCACTTAAAAGGGCATTACCAGCAGAGATAAAGAAGTTATTATCCCTCTCTACTCAGCGCTGCTCAGACCACACCTTGAGTACTATGTTCAGTTTTGGTCCCAGCTATACAAAAAAGATGCGGACAGGTTGGAAAGGGTCCAGAGAAGGGTGACAAGGATGATCAGAGGTCTGGAAGCCCTGCCATATGAAGAAAGGCTGAGAAAACTGGGCCTGTCCAGCCTTGGGAAGAGAAGACTTAGGGGGGACCTTACTACCATGTAAGCAGTACATGAAGGGTGGCTACCAAGAAGATGGAGACTCCCATTTCACAAGGAGTCACATGGAAAAGACAAGAGGTGGTGGACAGAAGTTGCTTCTGGATGTTTTAGTCGCGAGAAAATTCTGGGAGAAAAAGGGAGCAGGATATGTGTATACAGGTGCTTGGAAAGGTACAAGAAGAATAGGCCATAACTTTTCTCTCTATGTCAAAATCATATAGGGGTAATTCAGTGTCTTATATGGCATGATAGTGGGGAACCAATCAAGGTGAAGGGCAGAGTAAAAGGTGTTCATCTTATGTATGCTCATATGATTTTGCTTGGTTAAAGATGTATAAATGGGCTGCGAAAATGTATGGGCATCAGAGCACAATTAGAGGAGCTACCCTCTGTGTATCCCCAGTGCTGCAAATAAAGAAGTGCCTGCTTATCTGCTACTGTGTAGATAAGTTTTCCTTATTGTGATTGTGACCCTGTCAACATGGAGAGATTCCGAATGAACTCCAGAAGAAAAAATTTGCCATGAGATCCATTAGACATTGGAATAATCTCCCAGGGCAAGAGGGCATTTCTCCATTGTATTCATAGAACCTGCGATAGTGACGTACTAGATCTGCACATGTTATTCAAATAAATTTTTAATTTGAACCCTGCAGTCGAGTTTCTTTTTGTCACTTATAGTACCATTGGTGGAGCCAAAGACCAGCACAACTCTTACTGATATCCAGGAGGCATTTGCACAATTTGGCTGTTGCGGTCAGATGACCCAAACACCAAGTGTCCCTGGCAGTCCACCGGAGCTATGGTGTCACTTAAGAGATTGATTGAGTTGCCATATGGGTGCACTGTTGTTTATCTTTCCTGCTGCTTCAGTAAAGCTTTGTTTTATAACATGTTTTCAGACTCCATTACTGTTTGGATCACACCATTCTCAGGTTGCATCATCCTTTTTTGGTGGTATTTCTCTCTCATCTTCTATCATTATGAATATTTTCCATTCAGTTTCTTTTATTTTTCTGCAAAAAAACTATGGTTTGCATATATTTCCCTTTTTTTGACTGAAATCAATTGCTGCTTTCTTCAGTTTAGACTTTGAGTTAAGATTTTAAGTGGTTTTGAAACTGAAAACATTAAAAAATGCAGAATCTGTAAAAAGGACAAACTTATGCTGAGATGTAAAACTGAAGCACTGCCTCTTGTGAATCACAACTAGAGAAAGAAAACAACAACTAAACAATTAAACATAGGAAAAGGAATTCAATAAATAAGTCAGGCTAGGTAAAATTGAAACAGAAAATCAGACATAAATGAATGAAAGATATTTTTCAGGACATTGCAAGAACAGCAAAGAACTTTTTAATAAAGAAACTAGGACAGGCAACAAATGAAAAGATTTCTTCCTTTTCCTTGACTCCCAAATGGACTGTATTTTCAAAAGCAAAAATGAAAAAAAAAACCCAAAAAAACAAAACCTCACTGCATTACAGCCTAATCCAGAATTAGTCTGAATTGTAAAATTACTTTGGATCAAAATGTACAGACCAAATTCTGCTTTTAGTAAAGGCATATGTTAAGTCCCCAGAGTAATTTAATAAAACCAGTTATACTCAATTCTTGTATTAGCAGAACAAATTGACTCTTAATCACTTTCTCTATTCCCAACTTTGATTTATAGAATGTTATCATAACCATCCTCCCCCACATTCTCATATAGATAGATGTTCTTATGGAAGGATGTTCCATGCCTTTCATTCAGAGGACTGACATGCTCATAGAAGTTTTACCCTTCTTGTAACTTTTACAGGCAAGTAAGCACTTATTGTTATTTTATCTTATATAAAGAATGATTTGCCTTGTTTTGCTAAATTACAGCTTGTCAGCATGCTTTGAAACAGCCAAGAATGTTTGATATGACAGATGGAATATACAGGCCTAGATTTCCTTAACAGAATCAAGTAACTTTTTTTTATTAGTATATACGCATTAAAATAATTCATATTATTTTGAAAATGAGCAGAAGCATTGGTTGAATGTATTCTTAGTACAAGATACAATGAAAAAACAGTGACTTGAATTCATGAGTCTAATTTTTACAGGAACTGTACACTATCTTCTGATGTTAAAAATTTTGTTCTTGAGTTCTGTTATATAGAAATCTGTGTAACTTCTACAGAATAAAATATCTTATATTGTAAATGTAATTATTGTGATATCCTAATGTTTTCCTTGTTTCCAAAGAACACTTAAATAATCTACATTTTGCCTTGCAGCAAAAAGATACTGATTTGAACCAGATGCAAAACTATCCCACCTCCAGAAAGACTGATTTACAATGTTTTTTTAATTTATGTTTGTATCAGAAATCTTTTTTTTGTATTACCTTCATGTAAATCTGATGGAAAGATCAGTAAGTAAATTAAAATACAGCAGTTTTGAAATTAGGTGACTCAATTTTGGCTGGGGATTTTGACTGACATTGTTGTAAGAACTCACTCAAGGACATGATTTTTGTAGCTGTGACTAATACATCCTAGTACACTGACACATCCTAGTACAGATACATCCTAGCACATTCTGAAAGACTACAGATAAACCAGTGGAACACTGACTGAGGCCACGATAAGGGAGCAGAGAAAAAAGGTCCAGGAAAGATCATATATGGGAGAAAGAGTGAGAGTCCATGGAAAGAATAGTAAGACTGCCTCTTCAGAACCACAAGGGACTGTTGGGAGTGGGAGTAAGACTACCTGGAGTAACGAGGTATTCTCAATATGAGTATGGTCGTTCTCCTTTATTAAGCAGAGTTACACAGCTTTTATAATCTCGGTTTTAGTCACGAGATAGTCACGAGCAAAGCACGCAGCGAATACATATAGCTAATTGGTTGCTGTCCATGCGTCCTGACGTATGGACGGTACGCCTACTTGCGGTTAGCGAGTCCGGCTCTTATCTTCCTTAAAGTTGCAGATGACCCTTATTCGCACGCTGGGTTGATCACATCCACAAGATCATGGCAGTGCTGGGAGAGCCAGCACTCCACAAGGGACCACCAGAGACCACCAAAAGACCCCTTGGAAGCAAGCACAGTTTGATCTGTGAATGATTCAGGAGCTATTTAATTGTATAATAGTTATATTTAAATTACTTCCAATCATTGTAACTCAAATTATGCAATCCTGAAACTTTTGTGTATAAACATTCTAAGAAAAATGCTAGTGATTGCTCAAGATTGGATGGAATAAATAATGCCCCTCGCACCCACTGTCCAATAAAGAATGCCTTCTTCTTAATGCTACATTGGTGTTAATGTTGCATTGGTCTTTCTATTCCTGATTTTGGTGACAGTATGCTTCATCAACGTTTTGTGCTCCTTTCTGATGAAGCAGATTGTAACAAAAGGAAGGTAGTAGTTTTGATTAAAACATCAAAAACTTTTTGGAATTTAGGGAAGATAAATCCAAGGTTAGTGCAGCAGAAAACAAGCCTGTATGCTGTAGAGTCAGGAAGATGGAAGACAAATGTAGGTTTTTTGGGGGGGGGATTTTTTTTTTTTTTTTTGCTTTTAGAGTAACAAGCTTTTGATATTATGGTTTTGGCAACCACTTCAGATCATTTAACATTTCCTGATGTTAAGAAGACATTTTTAAGTGCATTCTCAGAATAAAATATGAAGTTTCTCTTACAGCACTGTTTCATTATGTTTTTAATATAACAAGCTTTGAACAAGCTTTGAATTAATTGATTTTGAGCTTTGAATTGTGGCTTGCAACTAGATATTCAGTTTCATCAACAAAACTGGCTATTGATTTGAGATCAATCCCTCACACCTGATTATTCTATACTTTCAGAATGCATTTAGTCTTATCAAATTTTTCTCATTTACATTTGCATAACAACACTTCTGGATGCTGATCATTAAAAAAAACCACCCAAAACCTGTTTTGAGTTATGTGGAAAAAGATATTTCTGTTCACAGAAGTTTAGCACTTTTAAAATATGCCTTCTGTGAGTGACTGAAAGAGTCAATGTCTCAAACATTGTGACAGGACAGGTCTTGTATAACAAAAGCTGCAAGTTCTGCTCTGCAATGAGAAGAAAAGGAGTTCTGGAAGCAAAGGCCCTGCCTGTCCAGGACTCAGGTTCAGC
>NW_010172873.1:0-8660 GCF_000695765.1 Mesitornis unicolor | reverse complement strand
AGGACTGTGCTGCAGCCAAGACCACATATGGCCAGAGGCCATACAGAGCTAATGTGGTGAAGGGGTTCACGACCATCCCCCACACAGGAGGGTGGCAGCAGCCTTGAGGGGCTGGACTGTATAAAAGGCACAGACTCAGGGAGCCACTTGCACAGGCCGGCCCACCACTGGAGGATTGCCCTGTCATCATTAACATCAAGGAATCATCACAGGAACCAAGGGTGGTGATATCTTTTCTATCACTCTTTTCTCTTTTTCTCCTTCTTATAAGAACCCACACTACCAAATGCCTTTGCGCTCTCCAAATCCAAATTGTTCACATTAAAATGTTTGATTGATAATTTGGTGTTGGCTTACCTTAATTTGGGCGTGGATGGGGGGTGGGATTTACAGAACTTTAGTTGCTCTCCTGCTGCCTCTGAGGCAGCATGCTACACCTTTAATTTTTTTTTGCATTTTGAAACAAAAGCAGATTCTTAGGTTCTTTTAAAAGGTACATGCACTTCTAACAGTGAGAAGTCTCTATACTCACTTGCCATGGACTTCTTAGTCCTGTAGCTGTCATCTCTGATCATGTGTAAATGAGGTACAAAATAATAAGTTCACGTAGTAATAAAAATCCAAAGTGTCAAAGAACCTTAAATCTTAAAGCAACAGTTCCTAGAATGGACTTCTTTCTAACTCAACAGCAGACCAGATGATGAGTAGATGGATGAGAAAGCAGAAAACAACGTAGACCCGTGGGAGAAATCTGTTATTGAAAGGATTAAAAAAACTCCCTAGGTTCTTCCAAAAATTTATCAACATTGCCAATTTTTTTCTTCTATTAATCAATTTGTAGTTCTGAGGTATAAATAATTTATTGGAATATTTTTCTAACCGTAGTTTAATTAGGACTTCATTTCACCACAACTTTAAAATTTCTCCCCCCCTCCTTTTTTTGTTTTTCATAATCTAAAATTTAAATGTCTACAAATTGTTGTCCCATCTCCCATTTTCAAGTTAATTTGTTTTCTTTACAGTCAGAAATTTCTTAACTTTTTCTGAAATACAAACACCAAAAGCGGTATATCTGGGTTACCCAGCTTCATCACATTAGCAATACACATGACACTAGTAGATTGTGTGTGCAGTTTCCTATTTATTGACATATTTCTGACAAATGAAAATATTGATTATTGTGTACTTATTACTGCGCTGTACGTACAGATCTACACAAGAAACATCCCACTGAAATCTCAATTAATTTACCCATATAAGACACCAAATTAATATCTTTCTTACTTATTTAATTATTCACAGAATAGGAAGTCGCTAACATTTCATTTGTAATGAAAATTTTCTCTGATGACATGTACTAGAAAATAGTTATATTTTTCTCTCCTTCAATCAGTATAAATAAGTATTAAACTAAATTATGTCAAGACTTATGCTAGATTTATGATAGTGAAGCAATTAGAATTATGTGGTCTTATATATTTAATTTTCTATTCTGAAATAGAAACTGCTTATTTCAAAATTCAAACCATATTTCATAGCTGAAATTTGTTTAGTGAAATGTTCACGCTACTGGGAAGCCAATTAATTAGAAAACAAAAACCAAAATAATGTCTCTCTGTCAGATCTACTTTAATTCTACATCTATCTATTTCAGACCCAAGAATGGATGAAAATAGATCTTTTCTCTGTAAGTAAGAGTGGAAAGATTAATGAGCTTTGAGTGAGCAGATTAGAATGTGATAGCTGGACTTAATGCTTAATGTGAATCTCATACAGTAAAGATACTACTGAGACTAGAGTAGGATTTTCAATAATATCACAGTCTTGTATGAGTTCACAAACTTAGTTCTTCTTATCTTCTTTGCTACACATAATCAGAAAACAAACGGTTTATGTTAAACAAAATATTCAGAAGGCAATTTGTGAAGGAAATGAAGGGAAATAATACAGAAAGCCTATTTTTTTCTCTCAGTCTTGGTATGGGGGGGAAAAAACCACCACTTTTTCTTTACAGTTATAAATGTAATCTTCGAACATCTGACTTTTGAAATGTCAACTTCAGACTTTAACCTGCTGACTTTGGAACTCAAAGCAAGTAGGTACAGAACTGTCACTGAGACTAAATATTGGAAAGAAGACACTAGAAATCCAGGATAAGAACTCATGCCAACCATATGCTTTCTTGAATTATACACTAATACAGCTTATGCTATAAGAGTATCGTCTTGTGAGTAGCAAGGTTGAGAGAACTACAGAGCAAAGCACATCACTTTTGGCACCTAAGTTGCAAATAAGATCACAGTCATAAATTGATTTCAGGAAAAAGGACTGAAGTTGCTATCTGTTCAGTTATTAAAAATCACTCCACTTTAATAATCTGGATTACCAATATTCTTAGATCTGCAGGAGGAATCACACTTTTAGAAAAGTGCATCATGACTTTGGGTGAATCTAACATGCCTAATGAAGGTAATGATGTGTAACTAGAATATGAAGTTAAAAATCTCTGAATAATCATCCTCAAATTAAGAAACAGTCTTATTTTCTTTGAGGCTAGTAAAGCATTGAAGAAATGCAACGATTCTTTCAATTACTCAGAGTGAGAGTACTAATTAGCAATTTCTAGGAGGAATACGCCCAGGATCAATTTTACTGCTATATTCAAAATATATTAAAATACATATATCAAAATACATATTTCAAAACAAAAGCTTCTACATTTTAACATTGTTCTGAACAAACAAGAATAGCTAGTATCATCAGTCTTCTCTTTTCAGGGGTTGCTTCTGCAATGGCATTTCTCTGCATGCTTTTTCTCTTCTGCATACACTGCACACAGAAGTATTATATCCAAAAAGGTAATATTTTTTAACAAAAGAAAAAAAAGATTATTTTGCATTATTGTTTACTATTATGACACACAAAAATGGTGTAGATAGTTAGCAAATACAGATAATAACAAGCTGGAAATATTTAGTGGGGTAATTTTGAATACTTTGACAGGAAAGTAAGTAATACCACTGTGTTCAAAGATTTGGTAAGATGGACGAATGAAACTGAATGATTATATACACAATAACTTTGTTAAACAGAACCAACAAAAGCAACTAAAATATTTTACAGTATTTTGATGATTATAAAATATCTTATTCTATCATTTCCAACAGTGTAACTGTAATCATATTTTTAAATATATGAATTTCCTTTAATTAATTGACTATTGCTAACTAATTAGATGGGATTTTAAATATAATGTTAATCAATATAACTAAATTAACCTTTGAATTAACATCTGTCCATGAGATGTATGCAAATAAAAATAGTTAATACATATAGGGCTATCGGGGAGACAGAATTATTGTGATCTACCTTATTTTAATTAGGGTTTTGAAGTGTGGAATCATACAGACAGAAAAGAACAGAAGACATCACTGCTGAAATAAGAAATCTAATGTGGTATGGTACTGATTATAAATTACAGTTTTTATTTTCCTCTAGCAAATGACATAAGGAGGAGATATGAGCATTGCTGGAGATATGACTACCTTTTAGACAAGCTGTAGTCTCTTTCATATGAGGTAACTCTTTGGAAAGATGTCAAGACTTAAAAGTAACTCCAGTGCAGACTCAGTTTTATTCCAGAAAACTTACAAGTGTTTGTCAGTGCCTCCATTAAAGAGGATTTTGGCATCCAAGTCTCAGAATTATCTTTCACCAAGATTTTGCATGTTTTTTTAATACTGACTAGACATCAAGCATCCATGACAACTTAGAAAGGAATAAATATTAAAAATGTGATGCTCTTTGCATCACCACTGTCCTGAGAGAGTGGAAAGGAGTGAGAACAACAAAGTAAAATTTATCAGAATATAAAGCAGAATTTATTATAAGATTTTATAAGACAAAAGAAGGTGAAATGCATATGTAACACCACTGTCTTCTACTGTCTTAAAACCGCAATACAAATAATTAAAACTGCTTTTGTAATTGCCATTTTTTCCATTAACTTTCTTCAAATATAACCAGCACATACTGTAAACATGGGATTTTTCTAAGGCCATTTTCATATGATTTGCCTTGCAGAAACAAGGTTCTAGTCCATAGCTTCTGCAAAAAAAGAGATTTGACTTATTGAGGCTATCATTGATTTTAAAAGACATTCCTGCATCAACCCATTGTCCTAATAATGTCTCTAACATTATTGTTACTATAGAAAGTCAATAAATGTATTCAGCAGTTCTGTTTATTTTATTTGATACATTTATCCTCTAGGAATGAATAAAGAAATTATTTTTGCATCCACAAAATATCACTGGATTAACTTAATGCTACTAATATGTGACAACTGTTAACAGGCAGTTATGATACTCCTAGCACCTGTCACAGCAATACTTAAATTCACTAAAACATAGCAAAGTAATATAGTGCACATTTATTTTACCAAAATTAATATCATACCATTCTGATCAAGAAATAAAAATTAAATCAGATTCACTGTGGGGTTTTTTAATCCATTTGTCAACATTTTTTACATGAAATTTTCTATTTTTCCCATATTGCTGTGTTAATGCAACTTTTCAGTTAAATCAGGGGAGTTATGCTATTACAGTTGTTATTATTATGAGTTAAATATTTTCTATCCAAAACCAAGAAAAAACTCCACACTTTTGTCAAATCTTAAGATTTTCCATTTTTTTAATGGTTAAATTTCAACAATATTCTGACGAAAATAGCCAACTATATGAATGAAACTTTTGTGGTAGGCTACATTACTTTAGAAAAGTGTGATATATCTGCAAGCCCGACTTTCACAACTCCTTACCTCCTCTACAATTTGCATAGTTTCCCAGGCCATAGTGCACATTCTGAGTTTGGCAATAGGATACACAAAGTATTTAGAGACATAATTATGAAGAGACTAAAGGAATGGCATGGTGGGAAAACTTGAAAGAATTTGAGCTGTAATGTCAAAACGTATGAAAACTACATGTAAAAAAAGGGGAGATATAAATGAGCTATTATCTCTCAGAAGGGAAATTTTTGATTTACAGCAGGCAACTATCTGAAAACATCACTTGAACAGTCACTACTAGTTGATGTAGTAGGTGTAATGCTTACAAGTCTAGCTGTGCAGCAGGAAGCAGTAAAGAGTTATGCGTCCAAAAACTCATCTGTTTTTTATATTTGTAAGAGCTTGTCTAATAAAACACATCTGGCCTCACATCCCTAATTCATCACTTCTACAGCAAGCTATTACGCTCCTGAAATTTGGAATTATTATGAAAGAAATGTAGATTAAAAAAAAAAGAACATCACTGTATCACTGTAAGATCCACATATACTCACACCAATAATATTAGCTGAGTTATGTCTCAGAAAAGATTTTATTTTAAAAAAAAGGATTCTGGAGAAAGGAAATGTGATGAGAGATATGGTATGGTTTCTATGCAAAGGAGACTAAAATAGCAGAACAAATAGCAGAAAATAGCCAAAGTAATAGGTGAAGGTTATTACAGCAGTGCACAAAAACATAAGTAATCTAGCACAAGCGAATAGATTCTGAACATTTGTAATTTCCTGCAGTACTTGAATTAGAGTGTATTCAGTGAAATATTAAACAGCAGCTACAAAACATGCAAAAGCAAGTACTTCTTCACAGGCCCATGAACTATGGAACTCAGAGGATGCTATACAGGCTAGAAGTATAAATGAATTCCAGATTAGTTTGTTCAGATTCACAGCAACTATTATCATCTGCAGTTTGGGTATTATCTCCATCTCAGCACACTGTTGAAACACATGGCATCGCCCTAAATAGTATAATTTCTCAAAAAATTGGTACTCTCTAAAATAACAGAAACTGCATCTGAGCAGGAGGGACTTCTGGTTTAACTAGGTATGCCAAGTTCTTCCTAATAGCACAATTAGAAACCAAGGTGATGTATTTAAATGTATGTATGCAAAGCTATTGCACAGCTGTAAGAGAGTGTTCTGTTATTACTTAATTTTGCTAATTAATGGAGGCATTTTTTCTTTCTATCAGGAAAAAAAATAGCTTTGTTCACAAGTGTTGCCAACAGCCACAGCCAGTATAGGAAATAATATTAAGCATTAAGGGACTGTATTTGTCTAGAGGAAGCCAAGGGAGGGTGGCCACAGGGCAGGCAGGGCAGTGCCCTCCCTGACAGAGAGGTCCTGCAGCTAAGCAGAGTAGTGCAGAGTGGCTGTAGCTGTGCCTCCCAGCCAGCCATCACCAGACAAATGCAGAGGTCCAAGATCAGTCTGGGACTGATCAGCTAGTCAGAATCAGCAGGACCAGGGCTGAGCTTGGGGACACCTACAGCAAGGCTGAAGGAGGGACCCAGTGCTCAGACTTGAGCTTCACTGGAGCACCCAGGAATAGGGACAGGGATGTGTGCAGAGGGGTGTGTTCATCTTTGAGAGTGGTCAGGGGAGGCTGGTTGAGGCCATTTAGGCCCATGTATGCATTCAGGTCCCAAAGAGCAAGAATTCTTAAGAGTTTCTTTCAAGTGAAAATAAAATTATTTCGTAGTTACTCCTTGTTACCCCATATGGATAAAGGGTCAACAATTTATTATTGTTGGCCATTTATGCATCTAATTTTGCTGTCAGCAAGTTAAAGTTTCATAGCCCTTGTGGCTTCTGATAACATTTCTCTGGAAGAATTTTTTTCACTTGAATATATACTTTAGTTTTGGAAAGTAAGTAAATCTAGCAATTCTTTCTCTATTCTACCACCAACTTTCCTCGTCTTTTAGTTCACTAATTTCCATTCATAAAGAAAAACTACTTGTCTATAAAATACCAATGAAGAACATAGTAGATTCAGCCATCATATTGGCAATATCAGTAAAATCTCTGGCATATATTGTGAACTTCTGTGCATTTATGGCAGCCAGATAGAGAGTAGGTTTTTAATTTGAATTCATCCTTCATTCTCTTCTCACAACAAGCTCCCAGGACCTGTCATGAACAACATTAGAAAATTCAGTTAACTCTGTTGAGATGTGCTGAAATTTTACTTTAAGAGCACCACATGTCCCTTGCTTACTTTATTCTTCTGCTTCTGCTCAGCTCCTCATAACCCCTAGATGCAAAACCAGCTTTGTTTCCTATGGTAAGACTGATCTATTTTTCTGTTGTTCTACTTCTGACTCTGCTAATGAGTCACTAAGAGTCTTCCAGCAAAGAAATAAAAAAATCTGGTAAAAAAAAAAAATCCACTGTTTGGATTTTTTCTTTTTATTTGCTTGTATTTCGTCACTACTTAAAAAATCTCTTTGTCACTCTAGCAACATTTTTTCAGTTCAGCATTGTGAAGACAAAATATGCCCATGAGAAGTTTGACTATGTCATTGTCTGCTGCTGGGTAAACACCTCATCAAGGGTCCTGAGCCCATCCTTCAGTGCGGTTTGGCTGATGGGGCTGGGGGCCAGCTCAGTGTCAGCATGGTTGAGGGTGTCCCTTTTCTGCAGGCAGCCATCGGGAAAGGCTCGTGGACAACCTGCAGGGATGCAATGGTCATCACAGCCAGGGCTAAACCCTGCCCATGGTGGCTGGGCTGCTTTTGACAGAGATGTTGGCACTTGTCCCCTGCCAGAGTATATATTACTTGGACTACAGGGTCAGCCTCACTGTGGGCTGGACCTGGAGGACATGGAGCTGCAGCACCTCTGTTGGCTGCTGACGGATTTAACAAGTCCTCTAAATGAAATGTCTCTAAAAGAGACCTTTTAGGCTATGATGAAGAATTCTATAAAAACATGTTGAAGACATCATACAATAGTTTGCATATCATTATGTACACACAGAAACTAGAACCCTCTCAGTTTTCTCTTTGATTGATTGTTGTTGGAGTTTCGGTTTTTTGCATTTCTCCCATTTTAACATTCTTACGTTCATCCTGCAGTGCCTTTCCTACACTGGCAAACCAAAGCATAGCTTGTGATGGCCAGGATTGAAAGAAAAATATTAATCATACAGTAAAGACATTGCAAGGAGCACTGACAATTTTGTACTCAGTTGTATGTACATGTAGAGAACAAATTTTATTCCTATGTACTGTCATAATAGCCTCTCCTCTCACACCTTAGAGGCTGTGTCATTTTAATGGTTTTGTCAAAGTGCAGTTTGGCTGTTTCCTCACAATTACAGCCTCCCTATTTCTGTTGTGTGACGCTGCTCTTTCTGATGCCAATGAGAACCTTTCTTCCATTGCAAATTGATTTTTTTCTCTCTTTGTTTATATTTTTTTTTATTTTCATAGGAAAAAATTACAGCTTTCTCTAAGCCTTGTCTTTTGATTAAAACTACAATTTTGGAAAAATATTTTCAGGTACAGTATTGGACTAGCTGCTGGTTGTAAATGCATTCTATTTCATGTATATTTGAACTGTCTTAAATGTGTTTAGGCATTTATGCTGTCAGCTGTTTTAGATAATTCGATGTGTAACTTATACCAGTTATATGCCAAACAACATATTAAAAGATCATATTCAGATAGTCAGCTGGTCATGCCCTAGTTGTTACTTCCAGTTTGTTGAGAAAAAAAATAAATGTAGTTATATGACTTATGTAAAAAAAACCACCTCAAAATTATGATAAAATTCAGCTGAATTATATATTTTTAATATATATA
>NW_010172872.1:10555-12515 GCF_000695765.1 Mesitornis unicolor | reverse complement strand
CCCATGGATTCAGCCTGGCCAGGTCCCTCTTGATGAATTGGGCCGAAACCATTTTTCCTCTCAAATAGTGCAGTCAATAACTTTGAGGAAACCAAATAAATTTTGGCAGCGTTTGCGTTGAGCTCCGCAGCGCCCCAGGAGCGGGTATCAGGAGTAGTTCGAGGGTGCTCCACCAAATCCCTGTGTGTTTTGCTGTCCGTATCATGGCTTTTTGCTGGATACCTTTTCCAGCTCGTTCTGTACGTCAACAGCGGATGATCCAGCTCTCCTGGGGTACCACAAAAATGCTTTCAGGAACCTCTGGGGCCCAGATGTGGAGTGTTTTGTGCTGACACGGGTTGAAAAGAGGAACGAATCCAACGCTTAAGTGCGTCCTTTAATTTCGCCCGTGACAGTCACCACATGGCCTGTGGGCTAATATTTCTGCATCTGGGCTGTAAATAGATCAATATGGCAGCGCGATGGGTTTGGCAGTTTGATTTGTGAAGAGTCAGAATATTGTTTGTGTTGTTGCTTAATCCCTGGAGCGGTTTTGAAATGAATCCTCTGTTCCTCTGGAGTATCTGGGTTAGGCAAAACACAACATTTCGAAGTTGCATTAAGCGCCTGTTTTATTCTGTCGTATTTCATGACCGATTGCATCTTTTGGCTGAAAAAAAGAAACCCAACCCCAGTCTGAGAATGCTATTGTAAAAGGTAAAAATCTGCTTTATTTTCTTCCCTAGGCACAGCAGCAAAGAAACCTGGACAATATTGTGTCGCAGCATCCCAGGATAAGCGGGGGGAAGAAGGCCAAGAAAGAAGCCTGCGCCAGCTCCGATCTGGAGGTAAAAACCACTAGCCCCATGTCCGAGCAAGATTCGGGTATCCTGGATGTTGAAGATGAGGATGAGGATGACGAGGTAACTGTACAACATCAAATCCAGGAGGCTGGAGAGTTTGGGGGCGATCGGTAGGGTCCCACGAGGTGCTTGCACCTCACTTGTTGCTGTGCAATGTGTCTAAAGATGCAGAACAGGCTGTAAAACATGGGGTGTGCTTCAGTGTTGGGTCATTTTGCATTATTATCCCTGTCTTTCATTCGTTATTGTGCTAAAGGACGGTGCATGCAGTGAGACACCTTGGATTTGTGGTGCTTAAGGGAGCCCTGTTCCTCTGTGTCTCAGCAAGGGCAGCTTGGAGGTCCCAGTTTGGGGTGTAGGCCACTGGGTGCTGAGCTTCCTGATGTCTTCTTACGATGCACTGTTGTGTAGGACCTTGTGGCGAGTTTTATCTGCCTCGATGGATGCTTTTTCTCTTATTGCTGCAGCCTCTTTTATGCCAAGAAAATGATATTTTCAGCTACAACCTGTAACTGAATTGGGAAGCATTTGTTGCCCTGAATGAGCTGTAAGGCCCCTTCCAACCCAAACCTTTCTGTGATCCCGTGATTCACAGGGACCAAATTGCAGGGTATAACCCAGCGTCCTCACACTGCACTGAACTCCTCTGGGTGGATTATTTACCATTGCATCAAAATGGAAATAGAGGAGAAGTTAAACCAAAGAAAATGAAATAAATTTTAAAATTTAAATAAATTTAAGCGAAAGAAAAATGTCAAAGATTGATTTGAATCGATCCATTTTGGTATTTCCCTGTTTCATCAGCGTGAAACGTGGTGGTGCTTGTGGGGTGTGCACAGTTTGAGCCCATGGGGATTAGGCATTAGAACCGAATTTCAATTCGGATTGAGATGTATAAGGAAAAATATAGGGGAAAACAGAGTTTAAAGACAATAATTTGTGTGGGTTGTTTGATGGAGGGAATGGGCTCGTCTCGGATGAAGCCCCATCCAGAGAAGTGGTTTAAAGCTGGGTTGGTATCAGATAAATGAACTCGCAGAGGGGGTGCCCTTGGGGCAGAGGGGGCAGTTGGGGCTCCAGGGGGGCTGGGGCTGCTGTCCATGGTGATGAAGTGGGGG
>NW_010172872.1:10219-10524 GCF_000695765.1 Mesitornis unicolor | reverse complement strand
GCTCCGTTCGTGGGGGTGGAAGGGGGGGCCAGCATCTGCAGGAGCCCCCCCCCCCATCTGCTCGGCCGGGTCTTCTCATTGCAGGGACATCTCTGCCTCCTTTCCCCAGCGTTGTCTTAGGGGAAAAAAGGGAAGGAGAGAGGGTCCCTGATGAGCTCAGCTCTTCCCCAAATGCCTCCCTCTGGGGGATCTTTACCTTTTTGGAAAGAAAAGGATTTATTTATTAATACAAATGAGAAATAGAGCCATGAAAGTTTTGGGCCCCTCACTCCCAGAAGGACATTGAGGGGCTGGAGCGGGGCCAG
>NW_010172872.1:0-10104 GCF_000695765.1 Mesitornis unicolor | reverse complement strand
TGCAGCTCCTGAAAGGAGGAGGCAGCGAGGGGGGGTCGGTCTCTGCTCCCCAGGAACAAGCGATGGGATGAGAGGAAATGACCTTTATGTATATATAAAATATATATATTTTCTCTAGGAAATACTTGAGGCCCTTCAGCAGGTTGGAGGGCTCCAAGCTGGAAGGGTGGAGACCCTGGTGATCCCTGGGCTTTCCACTGAGCATGGCGTGTGTGGGATGCAATCCCTGGTTGGGCAGGTTTGGGTCTGCTCCTCCTGTAGGTGCAGACACGGCCCCCATGGTGAGACAGTGGCCTTGCCATGTTTCCACATCATACCAGTGCTATCACTTGTAGCAGTGCCCACTGTTGTTAAACCATGCTGCTGGTTTCAGCAAGTTCAGCCACTGAGAAGAGACCGAGCTGGAAAGTCAAATCACTGAGTAGGGAATCAGTTCTGTTTAGCTCAGGACGTGGTGTTTTAGGGCTTTCTGTATCTAGGTATGATGCGCTGTTCTGGGGATCCTGTGATCCCTCACACAATCCCTTCATCCCTGCAGCAAAACGAGCAGGAAAAGCTTTGAAAGGGGAGAAAGACCAGAAGGGTTTTGCTTTTACTCTTGCATGTAATCCGGTGTAGATCATCCTCTCCTTTGGAGTAGCATAACAGAGCTGTGCTCAAGAAGATGGATGTGAGTTGCTGTTCCCCACTCCAATATTGTCCTCCAGTTTGGAGCCATTGTGGTCCAGGCTTGTCCCAGTTCAGTGCAGATGCCTCACCGAGGTGGAAGCTCCTGCTGCAATGGGAGGCACAGCTTAAAGTGGGAGGCTCAAATCCAGCTTTGATGAATGCCAAATTGCAAAGGAGGAGGATTTGCAGTTCGCAGTCACTCTGCAGTCTGTGCCAGCTGCTCCCTTTGTAGTAAAAAGCATCCAGAAAACTACCAAAGCTCATCCAGATTCCTCTCATTTTCAGTGACTTTGCTGTTGCGATCCTGTTGAAGGCAGCAGGAGAAACTCGCCTGCTTTTCTTGTCCCCAAAAAAGACAGCCCAGGTGTTTGTGAACTGGTTGGGTCGACTCCTTTGCGGGAGAGGGGAAATTTTAAGGAAGGCCATTGCACTTCAGGGTAACGGCCACGTCTTTGAGGAAGAAACCAACAAATTCCAGACAGTTTTCTATTTGGAGAAGGAGTTTGGCACCCGGGATGGCAGCAGGCGGGAGGTGTAGCCAAAATTCATCACGCTGCTGGCGTTCCTTCAGGTTGACCTGACTGCAGGAATAAGCTGTAATTCTCTGAGTGAGTGTAAAAGATTTCGTGCAAAAAGCTCCTTTGGGAGCTGGAGCAGGGACCCCAGAGAGCTCTCTCGGCTTTCCCTGATAAATGGCTTTGTTAGGTGCCATCAGCCTCCACCTTCTGTTTGCTTCCACTTGTAATTACGCAAACAACATCTTGGACAGGGAGAGAAACCTCTCTGTTTGCAGACAAAGCTGCCTGATGTGCGTGGTGTGAGCCAGGGTGAGATCAGTTCATCTGCAGGACCATGGGTCACGTCCAATATCACAGCATCCCGAGCATCCTCTTGACCATGAAATGCATTTGGGGTTTTTTTAGTATCGTAGACTTATAGGATCTCAGGCTGGTTTGGGTTGGAAGGGACCTTTAAAGCTGATCCAGTCCAACCCTGCAGTCAGCAGGGACATTGGTACCAGATCAGGTTGCTCACAGCCCCATCAAGCCTGTCCTTGAATATCTCCAGGGATGGGGCCTGCACCACCTCTGGGCAACCTGTGCCACTGATCGACCACCTCATGGGGAAGAGCTTTTTCCTCAGACCCAACCTAAATCTGCCCTTTTCCAGTTTAAAACCATTCCCCCTCATCCTATCGCTCCATGCCCCAGTGAACAGCTCTTCCCCAGCTTTCTTATAGGCACCTTTCAAGTCCTGGAAGGTCACTATAAGGTCCCCCCGGAGCCTTTTCTTCTCCAGGCTGAACAACGCGAACTCTCTCAGCTGTCTCCATAGCAGAGCTGCTCCATTCTCTGACCATTTCCATGGCTTCCTCTGGTCCTGCTCCAACAGCTCCATGTCCTTCTCATACTGAGGCCCCCGGAGCTGGATGCAGAGCAGAACTAACGCTATGTTCAGTAGGGTTTTACTCCATCAAGTGAGCGGATGCTTTCTGCAATGTGTGCAGAGACCCAACCTCCTCTACTGGGCTTGAGCATTGGGACGCAATGTTTCATGTGCTTGTGGTCCTCTACACCAGCTCATCCATGGACATCAATGGACCCATGTGATGGTTCATAAAACGCCTCCCTTTCATAAAACCATTGAATTCCTAGTGTTTAAATCCGGAGATTTCCCCTCGCTGAAAGAGGAGATGAGTGTATCTCAGCTTGTGTCCTGTCTTTCCATCAAACACTAACGAGGATCAGAGATTCAAGCCATTGTACGAGTCCAGCAGAGCCACAAAGATGATGGAGAGAGTGGAGCATTGAGGTTGAGGGAGCTGGGGCTCTTGAGCTTGGAGCAGAGGAGCCTGAGGGGTGCCCTCATTCCTGGGGATCCATTTGGAAAGGGCAGTGTCAGGAGGAAGGAGCCAGGCTCTGCTCTGGGATGTCCAATGCCAGGACAAGGGGCAATGGTCCCAAGCTGGAGCACAGGAGGTTCAAGCTGCAGATGAGGCCAAAGTTGGTGAGTGTGAGGGTTCTGGAGCATGGCCCAGGCTGCCCAGAGAGGTTGTGGAGTGTCCTTGTGTGGAGACACCCAAAGCCCTGGCCGTGTTCCTATGTGACTGCTGTGGTGATCCTGCTGTGGCAGGGGTTGCACTGGGGGAGCTTTCCAGGGCCCTTCCAACTCCTCATATTCTGTGTGTTTTTGTGTGTGATTCTGTGTATCACAGATTTCTCTAAACCCAGAGCAAAACATCCCTTAACATTTCCATTGAAAACTTGGCTTCTGTGGGTTAAATTTGCTGTAGGCAGTGCTTAACCCGACCAAAAATGCTCATACAAGAAGAGGGGTTTGGCTGTTTACAGAGGGTGACAGGGCTGCCTCTGCTCCCAGCACCGAGAACGTGCCGGGGCCAGGCTTGGGAAGGAGATTTGAGGAGCTGATGGGTTGCGGAGCGGGAAAACTTTGGACAAGATGAATAAATTCTTTGTTCTGCGAATCAAAAGGGAAAATAAAAGATTAGGCTGCAAAGGGGGATGTCAGGGGAGTAATCGGTCCTGTTGGCGAGGCGGCTCCAGCTCTCACATCACCGTCAGGTTTCAAAAATCAATGATTTATTTATTGTTTTGAACGCTGGTAGCGCAGCTTTGGCGAAGAAAATCCAAGCCACTGCTGAAGGGGATGTGCTACCCCTGAATGTTTAAATATTAGACATTTTTAGATGTGTCTGAATATTAGTTGGCTGTCTAAAGACGTAAGTATGAGATACATTGTGCAACGTGTTAAATATTGTGTTTCCAATATTCTGTGTGTTCAGAGGTTAATATGGAAGGATTTGAAGTGATAGGATTATAATTCCTTCTGTTGTAGGGCTATGCCTATACATGGAAGAAGCGATCTGTCCTTTTCCTTAAAATACGGATTTATACCCTACATAAAATCCCAGCACAGGTTTTGGGTGCATCTCTTTTTGTTTGCAAAAAGCTTTCTTGCGGTCCAGGACTCGCACTTCAATATCTGATAGCGTTGTACCTAACTTAGCCATTTTAAAGCTATCAATGCCACAAAACCATTAACTCAGCAGAGGAGCCCAGCAGATTTTTTGGTGAGCGTGTGTGTGTGTGTGGGCTGAGAAGTTCTTTTTGCAGCAGATCAGAGGCCGAAAACGTTGCAGTCTGCTTTGAAAGGCTTCCTCTGGGGGAGCACGCTTCCTTTTTTTGGCAATATCTTGATTTCGCAAATCTTTATCAGAAATATTTCTCCCTGCACCGCCTTCCAAGTCGCGTCCCGAATCCAAGAGGAGCGAAAAACGTTTGATCCTCAATTCAAATCCCGGGCAAAACATCTCCTGCTTTTGATGGTGATGGGGAAGGGATGACAGATTCCTCCTCCCTCATTAAAGCACCGGGTGGACGTGGGTCCGTCCGGCCCCAATTCCCCACGCTGATGGTGGTCGCCAGGGGATGGCCGATGCCGATACGGCCCCGTCTGCTGCTGATCTCCAGTGCTTTTGCAATTGGGGATTTCAGAGCCAAAAGCATTTTACTCTTTTACCAACTGGAGACCAATTGTGCTTAATGCTGGAGGAAAACAGGGAGGCGAAGTGTGTATCCACAAACGAGCTGAGAGCTGGGCTTGGGAGCTACTTAGGGAGCATTAGAAGTCCCGGGAGACTGCAAATGGAAAATAAATGGCCAGGAGACGTGATAAAATCGGCATTAACACAAGAAAACTGCTGCCTGGTGTTTGCAGTTGTCAAATGTAGTCTTAGTAAGAGTTGCTGGTGAGAATGGTGAGCTGTGCTTCACATTGCTTGCCTTCAGCTCAGCATGAACAACCTGATGTACCTAAAGATGTCCTCATTCACAGATGATTTTTGGAGGTCCCTTCCGACCCAAACATCGAGTTTTAAGGCGGGGTTGGCCACTAAACCCTGGCCAGATGCTCTCTGTGAACCCCTCTGCCCTCCCCAGAAGAGAAGAAAAAAGGGAAGAAGGGAGGGAGACCTTATGTGTTGGAAAAGAGAACTAAGAGGTTTAATGAAACAATGATACTGATACTACAGGGTAATGATGGAAATAGGAAAATAATGGAATATATACAGACATGTACAAATATAGATACAAAACCAATCTGAAATCCTCCCCCAATGATGATGACGGCACCAGAGGCTCTGGGAGCACTGGAAAAGTCCCAGTGTGGACCCAGCAGCAGTGGGAGCTGATGCAGGAACACAGGGCTCAGGATCAGAGGCAGGCGAAGCAGCAGGGTCTGCTGGGCCTTGGGCCATTGCAGGGGTGGAGAGGGAAGGAAGGGTCCAAGGTGGAAGGGTGGAGACCCTGGTGATCCCTGGGCTTTGCACTGAGTGTGGCGTGTGTGGGATGCAATCCCTGGTTGGGCAGGTTTGGGTCTGCTCCTCCTGTGGGTGCAGACACAGCCCCCATGGTGAGACAGTGGCCTTGCCATGTTTCCACAGCATCCCAGCACTATCACTTGTAGCAGTGCCCACTGTTGTTAAACCATGCTGCTGGTTTCAGCAAGTTCAGCCACTGAGAAGAGACTGAGCTGAAAAGTCAAATCACTAAGTAGAAAATTAATTCTGTTGAGCTCAAACCAGGACACCAAACTAACCTATGATTTTGGAGAACCCTTCAGCTGGGGTGCATTGAACAGCCCGGGTCAATGTGGAAATGGTCACCAAGGCCATGCCAACCCTGTCCCTCGCTCCAAAACCTTCCTCCTTCCTGGTGAGCCTGCCTTGCCCGTCTAAGAGCTGGCACGATGGGAGTGCTTGGTGGGAGGGAGGGAGGGAAGGAAAACCCAGCGAGATCATGGAATAAATTGGGTAGAAAAGACCTTTAAGATCATTGAGTCCAACCATAACCATGTCTCTAAATGATGAGATGCACGAGCAGGCTCATGCATACCCCAATAAAACTCTCTGTTGCTTTTTTTGCGTGGTTGGTTGCTCCCCCTCCCTCCCCTGCCACATTGGGGCTGTCAAAGTTTTGGGGGTCCCGGAGCGATGCTGTTGGTGTGGGGTGGGATGCCCCCATGCTGTGTGTTCCCACTCTGTCCATCCCCCTTGTTTCAGCTCTAACCAAGAACGGGTGCAGCGCCGAGGGCTGAGCTTCTTTGTATGGAGGGGACTCTTTAGCACACATTAAACAGGGCTATTTAACAAAATCCCCTATTTTCCCTTTCCAGCCCATAACTCCTGCACTCCCCTGCTTGCAGCCGTGGCTCTGGATGAGGAGGACCGCTCGCCCCAGGCGCTTTGGGCAGCGTTGGTGGAGGCTCACGTAGCCTCATCCAAGAGGGAAACTTCTCTCTTCTTCATCCTACCTCCTTTGTACCAGAAATGCCTCTTAAGCACAATTAAAAATAGAGAAAATAAACATGTTTCCCAGGCCTGTCCATTGGTCCCTTTCATCTCGCTCCCCTTTTTTCCACCCCATGTCAACAGAACACTCCCCTCCTCGCTGGATTTTGGGGGAGAAGAGGGCTTGCCTTAGCTTTATGCCTTGGCCAACAAGCTTAATGCATTGTTGGCTTGAACATATCCAAAGGACACGGGCTTCTTGTATGCAAATTCCTCCTCTGATCTTTCCTCTCGCCTTCCCTCCCTCTGTCCTCACCCTTCCAAAATGCACTTCCTTGGCCCTGTGCGAGGCTCGCTGCGTTGTTGAAAGGTGGTGGAGCCTGTGCGACGCGTGTTTTTTAAGGAAATAAAAAGAATTAAAGATAATTAGGATTTGTGCTTTTAAAGAAATCAAACCAGAAATCTAGAGAATGAGAAAATAAGCGTTGTGGTTTTTTTTTTCCCCCTTGTTGCATAAGTACCAGAACAGCTTGTGCCAGGATGCTTGGACTTGTATTCAAGCCTATGTTCAGAATTCAATCTCTGCTGAGCTGGCTAACGGAGGGCCAAATGCTGCATGATCTCCTATATTAAATACAATATTAAGTGAAATTTTCCTACTTTCAGAAACTTTAAAATACTTAGAAGTATATACCAATAATCAATCTAATTACATACATGAAATCCTGATGTTGCTCCTTGTTGGACTTGCATGCATTGGAGTTGCACTTACTTATATGTGATATATCAGAGCTGTGCTTACCTATATGGGATGTATCAGAGTTGTGCTTACCTATATGGGATATATCAGAGCTGTGCTTACCTATATGGGATGTATCAGAGTTGTGCTTACCTATATGGGATATATCAGAGCTGTGCTTACCTATATGGGATATATCAGGGCTGTGCTTACCTATATGGGATATATCAGAGCTGTGCTTACCTATATGGGATGTATCAGAGCTGTGCTCACCTATATGGGATATATCAGAGCTGTGCTCACCTATATGGGATATATCAGAGCTGTGCTTACCTATATGGGATATATCAGAGCTGTGCTTACCTATATGTGTTTTACATACTTCACACTGCTCTCCTGCTGTCTTTTAGGTGCCGGGGGCGCAGGACCTGGTGGACTTCTCACCCGTGTACCGCTGCCTGCACATCTACTCGGTCCTGGTAAGTGGCTCTGTGCTGCCCATAAGATCGAATTTGGGCAAAACCCACACAGTTACTTCATGCAGGCTACAGAGATATCCAAGGAATATCAGTTTCCTGATAGCTGGGCTTTGCATGCACTGAAAAATATGGCCAAAATTAAAGTGAACTCTGTTGGTGTTTGGTAATTGGCTAAAAAGTGTTGGTCTAAACTGGGTTGTGTTCGTGAGGACTTATCGAGAGCTCCCATGGGGGCTGCTGGTTGGGCTGTGTTTTGTCTTAGTATTATTTTATATATATATATGTGTGTGTGTGTATATATATGTATATATGTGTGTGTGTATATATGTATGTATATTATTATTATTATAAGCAAGGTATTGATTTGTTTTCCTTATTTATTTATAACGAGGGCAGATGAGTTGCCCTTTGTAGCTTACCCTTCAACTTTTAATTTCGGAGATGCCTCCAGCAGCCTACAAACCTTGCTTCTGCGGACCCACAGAACGCGTGTGGGGTTTGCATCCCTTCCTTGGGGTCCTTTGGGAGCTTTCTGGGGGGCTCTTCTCCTGCGGTGGAGCGGTCTGAGGGCCGGGCAGCAGATGAAAGGAGCGCTCTGCTCGCAGCTTTGCTCCCTTTCCAACACGGAGCCAGGCTTGAGAGAAAATTGTTTTCAAGGCGATTCTGAAGCCAGTTTCTCCGGCAATGCGTAGAAACCAATTTGCGAAAGGAAAAGAATTGTCATAAAAAACATTTTATATAAAACCTTTTTTTTGTTTTTTTCCTTTTGGTGCCCTCATCTGGTAATAATTATGTCATTTGGCTGCGCTGCTGTGATATTTTATAGGAATGAAAAAGTTAACCTGCCCAAAATGTGTTACTCTGTTTGTTTTGGATGAAAACGTCCTCCTCCAGGCCGACGTTGGGAGCCCGGTTCAGGGAGTGTGCTAATTGGAGATTACAACTGCTCTGAAATGCTTTGTGGGTTTCAAAGTGTCACTTTATTTTGGAGAAACTTCAGTGAGGAATATGCATGGCGAAAACAGGATTAGGAGCCCTATTTGTGTAGCTTACGTGCGTGCGTTTAACGCGAGGCTGTTTATTTCGGGGCGTATTTATACGTAAAGCTGCTCTGAGGAGGATGAAGGGCTTTGGCTGGTGGATGTAGCAGTTGTGCGCGTTTGGAATGGTCCCGTGTCTCCGTTGGGGCTTGTTGTTGTTGTCTTGTTGCTTTACTTTTTAATCTGAAATAGTAATTAAAGATGCTCCGTGGTGGGTCTGGATGGGGTTGTCTTCTGCTGGAGGTGGACTTGACGGTGACGTTAGGCCTGGTGTAGGGGTTGGCATCCTCTGTCCCCATCCCAAACTGAGATCTTTCAGTCCTTCTCCTCCTGCTCCTTCTCTATTTCAGCCCCAAACCCCTAGAAATGATTAAGAACCCACCCTGCAGAGCTCTAAAGAAGGTGCATTGGTGAGACAGGAGCAAGAGAAAGAGGTAACCACCCATAGCAAAGGCTCCTGAGAAGAAAATTGCCTTTGTGCTGACCTGTGATTGAATCCTGCCCTGGCTTTCTAGGCCCAACTTGGGCTGAACAATGTCAGAGATCCCGCGAGCATCGAGGGAAACGGCCGCATCAGTGTCAGACGGAAGGATCATAATGTAATAGTTACCCAAAAATCCTAATATTTGTCATTTACAATAGCGTTATCTAAACTCTTGGCCTGCAGTTGAAAAGGCCCACGTTGAATAAACATTGAGATATTTATTATTTTTAGTGAAATCGACCTTCCAGTCACCTCTGGTTTTATGGCTGCGCTGCTTATAAATTCCCAAAGGATTATTTGAAAAATCCTACTCATATCTGCCAGCCTTATCAGCAGGGCAGGAGTTCACATATTGTAACGGGGGGTCAGCCTGCGGTCATGGTCTTCCAGCGGGGGCCAGGCACCTGTAAATCCTTCCTTCGGCAACCAAGGCGAAGTACAATATCAAACAGGCGAGGAGACTTGTCCAGGAAACGCTGAACTCGCTCAGGAAGGGCAGAGGAGGGGGAAAGAAAGTGAAGGAAGGGCAGGCGGGGGTTAATTGAGAGTTGGGCCTTGGCGGGGAGGAGGCCTGGCGCTGCTGGGATGCTTTATGGGCCTATTCATCGGTGACTCCTTTTCTTGTGAGAAACTGTGTCTCGAGGAAGATATGGGCGTAGGGGAGGCTTGGGATATCTGCAGATAGCGAACAAAACAGCCCAGGAGCGGGTTTGTGTGTTCCACACGGGGTTGCGTATGCGGATAAAGCTTCTTCGCTCCAGTAACCCTTTGGTTTCGTGGTTTGGGTTTGTGTCCCTGGGCGGGACAGCAACAGGTCCTTACCCTGCCTGGGGTTTCTGCAGGCAGCAAATGTACACTGAATTGTGTGAAAAAAAGGCTTTTTGGATCATAAAATCACAGAAAGTGTTGGGTTGGAAGGGACCTTTAAAGCTGATCCAGTCCAACCCTGCAGTCAGCAGGGACATTGGTACCAGATCAGGTTGCTCACAGCCCCATCAACACTGGCCTTGAATATCTCCAGGGATGGGGCCTGCACCACCTCTGGGCAACCTGTGCGACTGATCAACCACCTCATGGGGAAGAGCTTTTTCCTCATAGCCAACCTAAATCTCCCCTTTTCTAGCTTAAATGGTGATGGGTTTGGTTTCCAGTTGGTAGGAACCGGTAACCACTCAACAACCTCAGTCTCTCGGTGGGGATCCTGGTAACCTTAGACAAATGCGTGCTGTCCTTTTCCTAGGAAAAAGTATTAAATTATAATCTAAAGGAATAATATTAAAAAATACTACGTGGAATCAGGGGTATGGTGGCTCTCCAGATGCCGGGAGCATAATTTCACAGAATCCCAGAATCGCAGAATATGAGGAGTAGGAAGGGACCTGGAA